>NW_007233023.1:117527-118274 GCF_000164805.1 Carlito syrichta
TGCACTCCAGTCTGGGCGACAGAGTGAGACTCCAACTCAAAAAAAAAAAAAAAATTTTCTCCATAACTTTCTCATGCTTAGTCAATCAAGAAAGTGATAAATCAATATATATAAAGGAGATTAAATATGATTCTACCATAAAGTTGGTTTAGACAGACAGGCTTAACAATAGCAAGTTAAGCTTTCAGTGAAAGCAATATGATATAAATCATCTATTTCAAAGCACAAACTTGAAAGAGGTTCCCCAGCCTGAGAAGAACTCTCTCATTTTAGAATCAATGAACTAGACATTCAATTTAGGATGTTCAACGCTTCCATGCAACCATTTAAGTCTTACAATACTGTGTCTATTGTTATAGTTTCCCTTTTTTTAACTTCAAAAAATATATAAGAAAGTACATTAATTGAGAAGAGTATTCATCAATAGTTACAAACTATCTAAAACAACACTGAAAATGTAAATTCCTAGCAAAATAAACAGGAGGGAACACATAAAATTATATTTACAGTAACAAATAATGAAGTTAACAATTATATTTAACCTAAGACAAGAAAATGTAGAACATATTGACCACAGTAAGAATCATGCAGATTTAGCCGGGCTGGTGGCTCAGCCTGTAATTCAGCGCTTTAGGAGGCTGAGGTGAGTGGAATGACTGAGCCCGCGGGTTCAAGACCTGCCTGGGTAACTTGGTGAGACCTCATCTCTACAATAAATCAAAAAATTAGCCGGGCATGGTAGCACGC
>NW_007233023.1:118294-215115 GCF_000164805.1 Carlito syrichta
AAAAAAAAAAAAAAAAAAAAAAAAAAAAGAATCATGCAGATTTTAATGACATTTAACTTTGCAACTCAACACAGTTGACCCATGAAAAACAGGACTTTGAACCCATGGTCTACTTACAGGTGCATTTTTTTTCAATCAAATACTAACAAAAAATACAATATTCACAGGATGCAAAACCTATATATATGGAGGACTGATTTTTGTATACTCAGGTTCTGCAGGGCTAACTGTAGGGACTTGAATATGTGCAAATTTGAGTATACACTGGGGATCTGGAACCAATACCCTGAGTATACCAAGGGACAGTGATACTTGTATTGAGAAGAGACTTTCTCTGGTTTCTTTTTTGGGCTATTCAAATCAACATCATCAGTTAATGTTATCTATAAAGCAAAGTGATTAAGAGCATAGACTGAAGTCTGACTGCCTAGATTAGAATCCTGATTCTGAAAGTTGGCTGTGTATCATTGGGCAAGTTATACCATCTCTTTGTTTTTTAGTTTCTTTAGTTATAAAATAGAGGTAGCAATAGAACCCATCTCATAGGACATTAAGATTACTATATGTAAAGCACTTTCAACAGTCCCTGGCACATCAATAATGCTGTACACTGGCTGCAATTATTAACATTATCATGAAAACTAATATCTCGCTGTTTAGTGGCCACAGTGACTGAGTTCCAAAAAATGAAAGAAAGAAAGAAAAAACTCCATCCAAAGATGTTGTCTACAAAACCATATAACATGCCACTACAATGAGGAAATAAAATCAATGAATATGCTCTAATTTCTATATGTACAATTGCATCTTCCTCTAATATTAAGACAATAAAAATAGCACTTCCTCAGAAATATTAGTTAAATCTACTATAAAATATATTAATTATACTCTAGTGGTTTTCTCTTTATTTATTGCTTACCCCACTAGTTAATGAAAATGAAAAAGATTGATTTACCCAATTCCACATCTCAATCACCTATATAACTATATTCTCTTCATTATTGCTTTCTTTAGAAAACAGTATATTAAAAAATACTGTTTAGGGAGGAATAAGTCTTTTTAGTAGATACAGAGAAACTCCTTCTTGAAAAGCTATTCTGTTTTCTAAAAGTTCAATATACTGAATATTGGTTTGGAGGACACATTTAAAAATAAATGATTAGTTGAGAACTAAAACAAGTCTTTAGCTATAGTAGATTTAAGTTATTTACAGTTACACCATCCTTCTCAAGTATATGCCAACCTAACAGAAACGTTCTATGATTTTCTTTAAATTAGGTCACTATGTAATAACACAAATAAGTGACTAGCACAAATATATTTTTAAATGTACTAACAATTTGTTAAAGTACCAAATATGGGCATTTCTTTCTTTAAGCAAGCTCCAATTTTATTTCAAATTGTTCCATGGAAATCTGAGAGTTTGTGAGGTTTTTTTCTTGGTACTCATATTTGTATCTTGAGCACTGATTTTGAATTGTGAGTGTTTCAGTCCTCCCTAATACTTGCTTATTTCATGCTGTTTTGTAGCTTGTCCCTTCTGTAGACTAATTCTTCCAAAGTTGTTTTCAAATATTTTCCTCATCTGAACCTATCTTATGATGTACCAACCCAGAATTTTTAAAAATTGCAACATTTCATTAATTTTAGAAAACTCATTTATAACTTTGTAAACACTAGGCTATCTTCTATTAATGGATCATATGTGTCCACAGATACACAGATTTTAAATCCTGTTGACTCTACCTCCCAAATATCTTTCAAATACTGACTCTTGACTCTGTATTTATTATAATTGCTAAGCTAGACCCATTACTACTTATCATCTAGATTAATGCACTAGTTTTAGAACTCTCTGCTTCCAATCTTAACTCCTTTCAACTCATCCAATTCTCAAGTTTAAAAAAGTTCCAAAACAAGCATCTGATACCATCATTATCCTGCTTAAAACTCATCAATGCAGTCTTTCATATATAGGAACAAATCCTTTCATATATAGGATCAAATCCTTTAATATGGGTAATATGCTATACCAGTTAGGAAATTATTTAGAAGTAACAGAAACAAATTCAAATTTAAGGGAAAAAAATGGGTAGCTCACAAAATCAAAGGAAAACTGATAAAATATGATGAGAAAAGCAGGTACCAGTTTGCATAAACACATGGATGGCCTCTTAGAAACACCCACCATGTCAGTCTTTGGGTCACTCAGCTCAAATAGCATAGAAAAATGGACAAATACCATAAACAGAACATATGTTTAGCTGTGTTAAATTCATTGTCCATGCCCCAGTATCTAACAAGATTGTATCCAATGAGAGGTGACAGCTTATGTGGCACAGACTACTAAGTTTCATACAGATAAGAATATTCTGCATTTTTATCATATTTTAAACTTCATATATGGTCTCATAATAAAAGCTACATTTTCATCCTTCTACATAGAGTGTGACCATGTGACTAAGTTCTGGCCAGTGGAACACAAATGAAGGTTGTCGTGTGCAACTCTAGGCAGTATTCTTAAAGACAGCGGGCAAGTCTTTTTCTCCATTTTCTCCTTTCTTCTGGAATGCAGAAGAAATAGATGGGACTATCTGCTATCTTGGACATCAAGTGGTTTTGAGATTGGAAGCCATCTATGGCAGAACAACAGCACAGAGTGAAGTTGGTTCCCTAACACCATGAAGCATCATAGCAGCACCAGACTGACCTCTACATTCCTTTTATGTGAGAAAGAAATCGACATATTTCTAGTTTAGCCTCCGTTACTTGTAAGGTTTTCATTTTGCAGCCAAGTCTAATTTGAACTAAAGCAGTGCCTCATATGTGTTAGTACTGGAAGAAAGGCTAATGGATGCTAGACAGGAATAAAACAATCAATGTTCACTACACATAGCCATTTCTAACTTTGACTCAACTTATTTTTCTCTCATTTTATGCAGATTTCATTTCGATTTAGGGTTGCCCAAATATATCAATCTCTCTAAACAAAAACATTGGATCACTTTTATCCCCTTCATCTGAACAGCTAACTTCTACACATCTCAAGTATCAGCTAATAAATAATGACTTATTTATCATTTTCTGAGTTTCCATAATTCCAGGTGAGTATTTTACTCTGCCTACAAGTTTCCACATGATTCTGCATTTCCATAGCAGCTACCATACTTATATCTAGCGGCTGCTTTTCTTGCCCATACCCTATACTACCTAGGGTATCAATTCCCAAAAGGCAGCATCTTAGATACATTTCTCTGAAAACCAACTCTTAGAAGAATAGTTGAATATAGAGAGTACTCTTAGAAGACACTTCTGTAAGAAAGTGTTGGAAAGACAGGGCTGAGCAGGGGCAGAAGCTGACCTGCAACATAGTTGCAACTAAAGCTTCATCCAGTCCAAGGGGAGCTTTGGGGCTAGGGTGTTTCTTCAGAGCTATCATAAATTGAGGTGAGGTGGCAGACCTTGCTACCCTTAAATCAGCCAGTCATTTATTTTGCTCCTACCCCTCATCTTCCAGGAAGATAAACCTTGGCTGAGTAAGATTCATGTGGCCAAGGGCTATCCCCAGTGGGGAACCCAACTATAATCCCTTAGCAGCAGGCATCCTTAGCAGATGGAGGGAGCATGGGTGAGCACCATGGTATACACCATAGTCAGGATGTGTGTCTCGTTCATTTGTAAATGTGCAATGACTGAAATAATGACAGTAGCCAGGCTCGGTGACTCAGCCTGTAATCCCGCGCCTTTGGGAGGCTGAGGTGAGTGGATTGCCTGAGCTCGCAGGTTCGAGACCCGCCTGGGAAACTTGGTGAGACCTCATCTCTACAATAAATCAAAAAATTAGCCGGGCGTGGTAGCGCGCGCTTGTACTTCCAGCTACTTCGAAGGCTGAGGCGGAAGGATCACCAGAGCCCAGCAGGTCGAGGCTGCGGTGGCCGGAAGCGGCCACTGCACTCTAGTCTGGGCGACAGAGTTAGACTCCAACTCAAAAAAATAAAAAAATAAGCCGGGCTCGGTGGCTCAGCCTGTAATCCCGCGCCTTTGGGAGGCTGAGGTGAGTGGATTGCCTGAGCCCGCAGGTTCGAGACCCGCCTGGGCAGGTGAGACCTCATCTCTACAATAAATTTTTTAAAAAAATTAGCCGGGCGTGGTAGTGCGCGCCTGTAATTCCGGCTACTTGGAAGGCTGAGGCAGAAGGATCGCCGGAGCCCAGCAGGCGAGGCTGTGGTGGCCAGGAGCGGCCACTGCACTCCAGTCTGGGCGACAGAGTGAGAATCCATCTCAAAAAAATAAAAAATAATAAAAATTTTAAAAATTTAAAAGTTGAAAAAATAAAATAATAACAGTGATTTTGTTTTGGATGAATAAATTGGTAGACAAGCAAACCAATGAATAATGGTATCTACTTTCAGTCAGAGGAAATAAAATCAATAAAGGAAAAATAGAAGATTCTTATTAGAAAGATAACCATGAGAGCAAAGTCCTGCTAGACAGAGGAAAATAGAGCTGGAGTAACCTATCAGCTCTAGGTTGACATTCCTTAGAGATGAGGTAAATGAGACCCGCCAAAAAGCTTAAGCAGCCCTTATCAAGAAACATAAAATAATAATAATAGTAATAATAAAAGATACACTTCCAGTATGAAACCACACAGCCAGTAGGTGTGAAGGTTGAATGATATGTAGAGAAGGATAATCTTGAAGATCAGGAATAACACCTCATTTGTTGATATAACAAAGAATGAACCTAGTATTGATTCAAAGATATAGAATGTTGAAGTAGAAAGGAAAAGGAGACATTCGAAAGTTAAAGCTTCAATATTTTCAGTAAAGTAGGAAGCACAAAGAATTAGTAAAAATTAAAGTTTATAAAAGCTTCAGCAGAGTGAAAATTTCCAAAAAATAATTATAGGAGTATTCCAAGAATTCAAGAGGCGTGAAGAAGGTGGACATTTAGATAGGAATTGCTCACCATGCTGGAAATTCAGCTAAAGTGAAATAGCAATTACCTGTCATACAACAGGTCACAATATTTAATGCTTAAAAGAAAAATGTTATTTCTAGATTTCTGACTTAAAAAACTATTCTACTGAAAACACAGACTCAATTTGTTTACTTTAATATGATCCTTTTCCTATATAAGGTCAATTTTAAAAGAAAAAAAGGTTAAAGCCTTTTTTTTTAATCTTTAAGGAAAACCATGCTGATTGTGAAATCTTGGAATTCTTAGAGAAAACACTATATGTTAATAGTCTCTTTTGGTTAGCATCTCTTTCTAAAGGCATGTGGTAGGTTCACAAAATTTATTTTAGATATGTCTTCCTTGTGGGACATAAATTATACTACCATCAGCAGCAGCAGCATCTTCATCATCCTCTGAGACTTGATATGTTTATGGCACGTCATTGTTTACATATGGTTTTGCATACATCAGCCACTGGATCCTGCTTAAAGTCTTGTCAAGTAGAAGAAACTTAAACTTAGTACAAACAAGTGACTTGGGCAAGGTCATATAACTAGTAGGCAGACACAAAGCTAGAATCTATACACTAACTCCCCTTGGCAAAGAACTTCTGTCCTCTTTATATCATACACCAATATCCAAAAATGTTATTTTCCCTGCCACCAATAATTCAAAGTTCTGAGGTTCAATTTAGCTATTGAGCATCTATTTCTTCATCTTCTTTGAAATATTTAACATTTTATATGCAAGAGGTACAAGCAGGAAGTTTCAATTGAAGAGATCACATTGTATTTACATGATTAACCCGAACCATTGACATAACATCTGCCAAGCAGAAAAGCAATCATCACCACCATCCCTAGTTAGAAAACAATAGGATTTTTGCCTGAGGTGGGATGGTGGAATAAAGTTCCACATTGGCAGTAAAAAGCATCAGAGAAAAAGCTTGGCATCAATCTAATAAATAAGTATAGCCAAGAAAGAGAAAAAAGCATTTCTTTCCAACATTCTGTGTGAAAACATAAGTAGGCACAGCAACACTTGTTCAAAAAGTCATCTAAAACATATTTTTCAGTTCCAATTAGCAAAAAATTCCTGCAGATCTGAAATTTCTACAAGTTACTTTTTTTCCAAGATCTGCTAGATAGACTTGATTTTGTTTATAGGTTTTTCACAATCTCAAGTTTCTGCCTACAAGGATTGTTAGTATTATTCTAGCCACAGCCAAGTACATGCAACAGGGAAACAGTAAATTTATCTACTCTGGCATCTTTAAATGATTTTGCTACTCTGACAATAATAATACCACCAGCGCAACTTTTAAATGAGATTGGGTGTGTTCAGGGTGGTATGCCCAAATACTATACCAGTTCAACTTTTAGATATGCATATTAGAAGCAGCGTGTAAAACCAAAGAGGCAGCGGTGAATCTCGACCAGCCAAAGATCATAAGCAGGAACTCTTCTAACTCTAGCAGTTTAGGAATAATGTAGATAAATCACAGAGAAAGCAAAGGGGAATAAAAGGCTTGGCTCAGAGGAAAAGACATATGAGACACACTCAGGGAAACTAAATTTATACAGTCTAGAGAATGAACTTCAAGGAGGGAACCTGATCATAATCTATAAATACCACCAAGGTAACACCATAAATAATTAAGCAGAAGAACTATTTGTTGTCTCTGAAGGAGGTCTAAAAATGAAGTTTTGGATTTATTTCTTCCTTTCTTTTTTCTTGGCATCAAAGCATGTTTGTATTCAGAGTTTTTTGCTACTGTCTGGGATATAATGGGGCAGAGAACCAGAAAGTTAGGTGCCTACAGCTACTCTGCTCCACATGAGGAACATGACTATCTCCCTTTTCCTTTGGCCACACAACTCAGATCCACCTGAACAGAACAACCGCAGGAGCAAAAGGACAAGATCTTTGTCAGCCAACACTCCTAAGACCTGTCTCTGCCACTCCAAGAAGCCAGGGCATTCACACCCTCCTAAAACCCAAGCAGAGAACTGGGCTACATATATCTTACCATCATTTATTGTTGCATCTATTTGTTTAAATAAGGGCTTATTCTATGCTTGGACAGTGCTTGTCCGTATAAGTGCATACAAATCACCCAAAAATGAAGATTCTGAAGTAGTAGGTTTGGGATAAAAATCTCACATTCTAATATGCTCACAGGAGATGCTGATGTTGCCAGGCTGCAGACCACAGTTTCAAGAAAGCTATGATCTCAATGTGTTCCCTGAAGTTCAAGTGTTGGAAAAATCAATCCCCAATGCAACAGTGTTGGGAAGTGTGCCTAATAAAAGATTATTGCGTTATGAGGGTTCTGTCCACAATAACAGATTAACATTGTTACTGCAACAATTGGTTAGTTGTTGTGAAAATGGGCTTGTTATAACAGTGAATTTGGCTTCCTCTTGCTTTCTTGCCTTTACATATCTCTTGCCCTTCTACCTTCTACCATGGGATGACACAGCACAAAGACCCTCACCGGATGTCAGTATTATGCTCTGGGACTTTCCAATCTCCAGAACCATGAGTTAAATAAACTTCTATTATTTGTAAATTACACAGTCTCCGTTATTCTGTTATAGCAACTCAAAATGAACTCATATAAGTAACAAGGCTTCAGGAGCTGAGTCCCTTGGGGAGACAGACACAGAGAGGGATAACTAAATGCAACTGTGCTAACATGGCATAGGCAGTTAACTCAGCCTGAAAGGCACAGAGAAAGCAGCTTCCTGGAGAGGACAACACTTAGGCTGAGTATTAAAATACAGTAGTGCAACTAAGTATCAGAAAAAAAGTACCCGGGAAATTCCGACGATGTTTTCATCATAGATAATTTATATGGATAACTCTCAGGATTAAGACAGATTTTATTACCTGCTAATTTTCTTTAATTGATTTATGATTTTACAGTGTTTTAGTATAAGACAATGTGAAGTAGAAACAGCATAGGCTTTGGAGTCAAATAACCTTTCTGAGCCAGTATCCCAGTGGTAAAACAGGTATAGTAAAACACGCCTCTGAAGTTTTAGAATGAATAATAAATGTAAGTTCTTAACAAATGTAAAAACTGTTTTCCCCTTTTTCTGACACTTGAAATAAATTGCATCTCCAGACTCACCAAAAATGTTTTCTCCCCCCATCCCTATGTATCAGCTTCCACTCCTGACTACTTAAATGTGCTTACATCTAATAAGAATCACACTGAATTTACAAATTTTACTTATTTTTTGAAAATGTGTTAACTGTATTATCCTACTTGCTCACTAAGCATTTTTTAAATAATTGCTCATGAACTTCATATTCTTTAACAGAAATATAGATACAGCAACCACATACCCTGGGTTTTTCAAGGCAGCTCTGATTTCAAATATTCTGCCCACTCATCAAATAATTGTCTCCAATTTTTGGCTTACAAATACAGTCTCCAGAGATATAAATCAGAGCATTTTAAATTGCTGCCATAGTTTCTGGGAAATAGTTTACTACATTTTTTATTCAACAAGTTCAATTTTTTACTCCAAAATTCCTACATGCAAGACTCTCTGAGGCAAGCTTCCCTGATTATGACATTGTCTGTCCCCTCAGGTTGTTTACACTCAGAGGATGATTGTTTGAACAGGGAGGTAGTTGGCAGAAGTTGGGAGAGAGTCTGCATGATCTACAACTATCCAAGTACAGTTTGGTGTTTGGTGCCAAGTGTCTTGTTTTGACTTCAATCTTCTTTATTGCTCTGGCTTATCATGGAAAAAACTGAAACAAAAGATGACTAAATGCCAAAGTAATTTCTAATATATATGTGTGCCCACTAGTTCATTCATACTTAATGTCTGCAGTTCAAAGAGTAAGTCTTCCTAAAAAAAAAAAGATACAAAATGGTATTTAAGGGCTATGCAGGTAGTAATGGTGTGTACTTCCTGAAATCTCTCACGAGAATCTCAAATTTCCTCTAAGAACACATACAGAAAGTGTTCTGTGATTGGCAAGCTATAGAGAATTTTTAAAATTTTATGCAGCATCTTTTGAATATGTTTGACTTTCTCATACCCGAAGCAGGGCTCAGTCAGCCTTGAAAGCTTCAGGTTCAGTACCATGCCCAAATGTCTCAGGTGGTGGTCAGAGGTAAGAACTTAGAGGCATCTCTCCAACTACCAGACTGAACTCTCTGCTTTCTTGCAGCTCTCTTTAAAGGAACTATTCAGGCATTTGCCCACAATCTTAAAGGAACCCAGACACTATTCTTTTTATATATACTGCTAGTTGTCATGCTCTCTTCTTTCTCCCTGTCTGGATCTTCATTTCTGCCTCGTGTGACCTGGGGATGTAGGACTGTCTTCTCCACTCATTGTTCCCTCCTTGTCCACTTTCTGTAAGTATTACATCTTCCAACGTATTTACTATTGTCATGATGTATTGAATTTTTATTTACTCCTGAATAACCAGGAGCTACTCCAGGTTAGATCTTTCCTGGTACATCAGAGTGAACAGAAGGGGTTGGGCTCCCAAGGACACAGCAATGGTCAACCAGGCATAAACTGAACACAGGTCAGACAAGAGTTAAAAGGGTGTCTGCTAGTACAGTATGAACAAGTTTCCCATGTGAGGGTCCCCCTACTCACAGGTTGTACTACAAGGCATGAAGCTATCCACAAGACAAAAAATGTATTCCATGAAAGGTGCCAGGTTATGGTGCCAGGCTGAAGACCACACTTTCAATAAAGTCATGATGATCTCAATGTGTCCCCTAAAGTTCATGTGCTGGAAATTAATTAGTGGGCCTAATAAAAATTATTGTGTTATGAGGGTTCTGCCCACAATAATGGATTAACTTTGTACTGCAACAGTTGGCTAATTGTGAGAATGAGCAGTGAATTTGGCTTCCTCTTTCACTCTTGCCCTGGCACACCTGGTACATTGTGAACAGCCAGCCACATTCACCTCCCCTTCATTTTCCTTTAGGTCAGGATCACTAGCCACTCTGGTACTGGAACCCCAAATTAGTTGGGGGCTCTCTTAGGTTTTTACTCCTACGCAATGTGCACTCACAATAACCTAGAGTTTGAGTGGGAGAGGATTTGGAAAATACACTGTCATTCCTGTTCTACCATGAAAAATCAGATTGAACCCTGTAGCTACTCTTTAAATCATTTTTACTAAAGAAAAATTCTGGCAAGAAAGGAAAAATCTACAAATGAGCAAAATGTCGACTATGGCAATTACGATGATGAATGATTTGCTGAACAATATATTATGCAGAGATTTTTTTACTCTCTGTGAGCACTGTAATGTTATTATTTTATGCTGTGCCCCTTGAAATACAATTCTAGTGGTAGAAGTCACTGCTGCTCTTCTCTCTCAGCTTTAAAAGAAAATAAGAGAGTAATTAAGGAAGCCATTCAGAGAACACTCAGTAAACCTAAAATTGTGCCCATTCCACTAGCTACAGAAAATCAAAAAAGTTGACATTAATCCCCAAATATCTGGACCATAAAACATCACTCCTCTCCATGTACTGTCACTTAAATTTTAATTACCCAGCATAATAATCCTTTTTATAAAAACCCATGTTTCTTGAATAATAGGATTTCCAATAGGAAGTCTATGTATTCCCTCGGAGAAAAAAACTGTGAGATGATCAGGATTCAAATTAACACTTCATCTCAACCCCAAATCCAAATCACTGACTCAATTTGATGGTGTTGAGCTATTTTTGTTCTTATTTCCATCTTCAGAAGTATATTTAGGTTAAGTAGGCAAGAGGTTCAAACAAGATTTACTAATGGCATGGATATACATTCCTGTCTATACAACTAATCATTGAGGTTTATTAATTGCCTTCTACTGAGTTCCTTCAGCCCACATCTATCCACTTTTAACGCATAGAACAAAAAACCTTCAGTAGTGCAGAGGTATTATTTTAACCTCATTACTGTCACAAATTCTTCACAATATAACCCCAAACCACCTTCTTTTCTAAAACTAGACTTCAATTGTCTTCGCATGGATTACTATTCTCTTCAATTCCAAATTCCTAATTTTTAAGATTTCCTAATTCAGACAACCTTCAAATCTGCTAAAGATATCTTTCCTTACTATTTTTATCCTGGTTTAAAACCTTATAGTAAGATATTAATACATATTGGCAAATATCCAGGATCATCTATATTTTCTGATTTAATTTGTTTTTGTTTCTCCAACATTTGAACAATCCATTGGTCCTCACTGGGCAAGATCAAAGTTCTTTCCCCTGAGTTAGGAGCTGAAGAAGAGATAAAAGGTAATGAGCACAGTCCCCATTACCGGAGGCATTATTCAGGGGCCTGACAACAATTAGTCAAGGGTTTTATTTCTTTTGTATCCTCATGGATTCCTATTTTGCTTTGTTAATTCTAGGAAATGTATTCATCACTTAATTCAGACTATCCTTCACAGACAGTGATAATTTCAGTGAATGAGAAGAAGAGGGAAAAGAGCTAAAAGATAAATTATCTATTGCTTCTCACACATCAATGTTCATATAAATTGCCTTGGAATCTTGTTTAAATGCAGATTATGATACAGTAGATGTGGTCTAGACCTGAGATTTTGCATTTCTAACAAACTTCCAGATGATGCCTAATGCTGCTGCTGCTGCATCACTGAATAGCAAAGAACTACAATGCAAGGTCTCTGAGAGCAGTGTCACTCACTGTCTGTCCTTTATGTCTCACTCTGGTGCCTGACCAAGTAGACCCAGTGCCTGACCTGCTGCTTAGTATGTAGTAAATGTTGAATAAGCTTCTTTGGAATGAGTAATTAGTTGTGAAAGAGACAGAACTGAAGAAGAAGTAAAGAATACAGAGAAGGAGTGCATTCTTCTTTACTCAACTTTCCCTTATACAGAGTTGTCAAATCATTTCTAAACCCAGCTTCTAATCCTGGCTATCAAACTGATCTATATTTAACTCAACAACCTTATCCCTCTGCTTCATTCCATACACCTCTAGGTTGGGTCATTTTTGTCACTGCATATATATTTATAAATGCACACCTATCTTGTAGCGTGCACCATAACACGTTCCTTTTCCCTCACAGACCTAAATCCATCCACCCTTTCAGCTCAAATCCCACCTCTTCCATGAAGTCCCGCATAGCTTGCTCAGCCATACTTGATACCATTCTTCCCAGGAACTGTGTATCTCACAGTGCTTTTGGGGCATTGGAAGTAGAGAAAAGTGACAAGTGAGTAGTTCTACAGCAGAGATAATTATTCCATTTGGTGACATAGCAATAAAATGTCTTTCTGTCAAGGTAAAATTCACTGAGAGGATTCACTGTCTTGTATTTGCATGGTCCCTGCTAAGTCAGTAAAGAAAATTGATCATCTTCAGTAACTTTTTTCATGGTTTTCTTGGAATACAGAGACATGTAAAAAATATGACTCAAGCCATATGAAAAGACAAGATACCAGAAAGTGCTGTAGTATAGAGGTTAGCACATGGGTTTGGGAGATCAAAACATAGGTCAAATCCTATGTTTTGATATCATTTGTTTGTTATGGCTTTGGGTAAGTCCTTTGGCTCATGGGAATTCAAAGCTCAACATTTAAAGAAAATAAATGATATACCCGATACATTTTTTGTAGAAATTAATGAAATAACACATATGAACTGCTTAGAAGACTGTCTGGCATATAGTAACTGTTCAAAGTTTGCTATTGCTACCATTACCACAGAGGGTTTTCTGTAGGCAGTAGTCCTCAAAATGTTGTTCTCAGAGCAACAGCAACAACATCACCTAGAAACTTGTTAAAATGTATATTCCCAGGCCGCATCCCAGACTTTTTGAATTAGAACTCTGAGAATGGGGCCCAGCAATCTGTGTTTTACCAAGCCTTCCTGGAGAATCTGAAGTTTGCTTCAGCATGCTAAAGTTTGAAAAGCACTGTTCTAAAGATTAAAGAATCTGTAGATGTAAATCACCCAAGCTTAGTGTCAGGCACAGGAGGGGATAACCACTAAACAGCTCCTATTATTTTTAATAGGACATTATCTTTGCTCTGAAAAGGTTTTTTTCCTCCACTTCCCAACTCTAAAATGTCCTGCCCTGTGTATCGAACTACCTAGTTACTTCAATTACAGAGCTGCCTAATTGCCAACCTTTGAGAGTGCCCCAAACTGCTTCTCACAAACTATTTAATTGCTTATCCAATTGCCTATGTAGAAACACCCGTGGGTCTAATTATCAGCAGCTGACCCCTGGCTGCAGGAGTGTGACCGTGGGCTCTCCCTTTGCCCATGAGAGCAGCATTTGAGGCTGAGCACTGCTTGAATGGTTCCAGTTCTGTCATTTTGCACATTTCATGTCCCTGTGACCACATCAACTAACTACATGCGTGATTCTGAATGGCTTTGGCGTTTTTGAGCTTTGATTTGGGTTTTTTTCCTTTTTCTTTCCTTTTTTTTTTTTTTAAGAATTGGGGGTGGGGGTTGGAAAGAGTTGCTTTTGTTTCCTTAACAGCAGAACAATACAACTTTTCCATAAAAACTGTGTATTGCTCAAGGCCAGACCGTTAAGCAGCTGGGGCATTTTGGGCACTGCCTGTTACTGATTTTATTTCTTTTCCACTGCACTTGCAAGCAAGTCATTTATCTTTAAGTTAGCAAGCAAGAAATAGGAAATAAAATAAATATGTTTTATTGAAAGCAGTGTTTGTGGCTAGGCCTGATGAGGGGAATGGGCATTGCCTACACAGGTTTCATTTTCATTCCACTGCACTGACAGCGAATCAATTTATTATTTTTTGGAGTCCCACTTTCATCTCTCATCTCTCGGATTCCCTTATGTTTTTCTTGATTTCTTCTATCTACCCCTCCTGCCACACCAGTGTTCCTGAATTTTGATGCAAACTGGTGGAATCCTAGACAAGTGATTCCTTCCGGTGTCAAGTCCCAAGACATCCTCTTCTTCTCTGGAACTGGCATAGGATAAATAAGCCATCATTTCATGGTGTAAACTAGAAGAGAACCTCTTTTCTTTTCCATCCAAACAGGTCAAACAATTATCAATTATCTACTTCCACCTCTTCTTCTTCTTTAACACGAAAATATGCCATTTATCAATGCAACCTGTGATGTAGTAAGGAAACAAAACTGAAATAAATGAGCTAGAAATTTCCTCAAAAACCAAAAAAATCCATTTTATTTCATAAACTTCATTTACTTGCTTTTAAAACCATTATACAACACCCACTTTAAAGACTTCGTAGAAAAAGGTATTGCATTACCAACATGGAGGGGAAAAACAGTTTCGACACACTTGCTATCATTATAGTAAATCCGATTTCTCAAGAGATTCTCTAAACATACCCAATTCGTGTTTCCAAATCACATAGTATGATCTTATAGCCTATTTTCTTTTAATTGTTGAACTTGTTTTCTGCTATTTAAACCTTTAAGAACTGGTTTAACTAAAGTGGATGAATTCTACCTTTACTATTCTTTAATATCAAAAAGTAACAATGTGCCTTTAACTCTCCCATAATGCCCTCTGCTTCAATTATCATAGTGGACAATGTATGATAATTGCTGATTTTTTTATCGGACTCTAGTCAGTTGACTGTGAGCTGGGAAGCATCTACCATAACCTAAGATTCTAGCAAAAGATAAAAATATGGTGACCTCTCCATAAATGTTTTTTTCCAATGAATAAATAAGAACTTTACAAAATTTTTAAACTATTATTTTTGTATTTTATACACACATATTTTTAGTGACACTAGAGAAATGAAACCATATAAAAAGGATAACTTATAATCTTTATCCTATATAAATGATAAGTTGTTTAAAAAAAGCTTATATAATTTAGCAGTTAAAATAAACTAGACATTATAGTACAAGCTAAAACAAACAATGAATTATTTACTCAAATAGGATCATGCCAATTAGGAAAATCCCTTGAAATTATGCCACCTGAAAATTAATAGTAAAACAAAGCAAACGAAGTTGGCAACAAATAAACTTTTCCTCTCTATAAAATTACTTCGCCCGAATCTTCTCATGTTCAACTATTTCAGCAAAATATTTTGTTGCTCCAGTCAACTTATTATGCATGTGGAATAGAGTTTCTCTCTAAAATGTAACGTGGTGGAATTGTACTAAAGTCTCAGAAGTATCCAGAATAAAGATGATTTGTATGGCCCCACCAAAGCTCCCAAATCATAAGGCCACATAGTTCTTTCCTATTTTATCTTCCTAAGATCATGATGAATTAAATTATCAATAATCCAAAAGTAAATGCAAGATTTCTTAAACTAAACTTCAGGCTTATGCACAAGCATTTAAAAAGAAAATCAAAAGAAATGTGAATGTCGTTTGTGAAAAGAATACAGATCAAGCTTAAATTTAAGCCATTAAATTGCAGTAAGGTGACCTACCACAAAAAAGAAATTCCAAATTAGGCAATTACTTATAATGTGTCTGTAACACTCAGCTTCTGTTTTAACTGTCCTTGAATTGCTAACCCACCCTATCAAGGGCAACATTTATAGAAATCTAATTTTAGTATGTGTCAATACATAGCAAAATGAAAGTACACCAAACTAGCATCAAATTGAGAATGAACTTTTCAGGTCTCAGATTTGAATATTTTGACTTTGCTGGATATAATTCATAACCTGAAATTGTTTAAAGTTAGTAAGCCAGGTTTCTTGCTCTGATACTACTGAGCCATTTACAATGCATGTCAGTATGCAAAATCAGAGTGACTGGTTTTGATTAGGCAAAAGCTAAGCAAGGACAATTACTAAAACTGGGCTGCTTGCCCTGTACACACTCCTAGTAAGAAAATTGATGAGGAGATGTGCAAGAGACAAGTGGCAAAATAAGCCTGAACAGAACAAATTCCCAAAACAATCTTTGAAAGTCAAAGCTAGTACTTTTCTTTTTTGTTTCTACATTTACAATTAGATAAGTAATCAGGCAGCTTAGGTGTCAATTTTATGTTACATCTTTTTTTTTTCCTTTTAAAATTAATCCCATAAAAGAGAACAACTACTAAGAGCTAACTTCATCTGGGATTTAAGAAGGTTCAAAAGAAAAAAAAAATTGTCCAAGTCTGCAAGCAGAACATCATTTCCTGAAATGATACACAACTTCTCTTAATTGTGGTTATCTCAGAGCAGTTTCATCTGTTGGTAATGTTACTATAAATATAGTGTTGAATTTTGGAAAGAAATCTCTGTGGTCAGTTTAGTGAGTCAATGTGTTCGACTAGATGATCCATTAAATTGTAATGATTCCCCAAATACAAATAGTTTAGAATATCATAAACCTAACCTAAATACTTTAACCATGATAAGTCTTAATGATGTGCTAAAGGACATTCATTCATTTATTAACACATTTTCCCAATCAATGGGAAATCTAGACCATACTTCTCTCACTGCCCAACTCTCAGATCTTACTCTTATGCCCCATTTTCTCATAAAAGTCCCAAACTTAATTAAGAGAAAGTAAGGAAGGGCTTGCTGACTTGGACTTCATTCTCACTAATTATGGTTCCTGCTCAGTGTCTCCCACTTCCATGCCTCTTTTTCCACTAGACATGTCAGCACAAACCATTTTCTGAAATACCTTTGATTTTTTGAAAGCTATGCATGAGATAAAAGAAGCCACACACACAAAAAGTCAAAATCTAATAACAGACCTTATTTCTTTCTCTACTCTGCAAAAAGAAAAAAAATGTATGCTTAAAGGAAGGAACAAAACTTGAAATCCTAAAACCAAAGAACTTTAGAGCTGGTAGGTATAGATAGATACAGATATAAATATAGATGTAAATATACAATCCTCTAGACCAGAAGTTCCTAAATAGGAGCCCCAGGTTTGCTGCCACTCCTTGTCAAAGTGCTCATTAAGTCAAAATGAGAAAAGTAAGGGCAATGTAGCAAGTTTTGACAAAGCTCAATTTGTTCAATAGGAAGGATTGCCTGTTCTTCTGAAAGTGCACTACCTGCTTTTTTTGTTATAATCTCTTTGATGGAGTGATGACAATAATAATGATTTGCTGGGGGAAGAGTTACTTGTGATTACTTGCCAATTAGGAAAATCCCTTGAATTACTAAAAGTTGGCAAATTTATATTGACCCACAGTATTTTTTTTTCTTAATTCCCTGTTGTGTGAATTCCTTAAATTTGGAAACATTACTTATTTAAAACTATTTTTTGTAGATGAAGCCAGGTAAGCTAAAAAATAAAAACTAGAGCAAATTCACCTGGCCTACTATTAAAAGTGACAGAACAGAACATAGAACTATTTTTTAAAACAAATCAATGCTTTTTGTTTTTGAACTACATAGATGTACTTTAAAAATAATAATAATAAAATACTATTTTCCTCATGAACATAGAACAATTGGTGGTTAAGAAGAAAGCAGATACCCTCCATATGTTCTCGTTGTTCTGTCTCTATAAAGTTTGTTAATAATGCCAACTACTTGGAGAACTGGATTAATAATTGTTTTAAGTGGTCCACAAAAATAAGACTTTTCTCAACAAATTAGCAAGTTATTTGATTGAATACACTACATCAAATGCTTGTTCTTTTAGTCCCATAAACCAAGAATCACATTTTGTGTAGAAGCATAGTGAATCACACAACAGGTAGTTATCCAGTTAATTCAAGCAAAAAGCCCCAAACCTACTATTTAAAAATAACTGACATGGCATTGTCATTTTCACTAAATAATTCTTCATTTTAAAATATTTAAACTTACCCTAACAATAGGGAGATTTCACCATGGTGCCTAACATAGACATAAACTTGGCTTAATAATAACTTATTAAATCTCTGGAAAGATGAAAATAACATCAATCCACAGGTATAAGAAATGATTAAATATATGTAAAATATTTCTGATAAAAGGGCAGTGCTGTCCTTTCTCGAGCCTTTCTTTTTCTAGAAAATAATCTCTTATTTTGTTGTTATTTGTCATATTTGCATAACATTATTATTCCTAAAACATAAAATTCCAACTAGTATAATAACAACAACAAAATCGCTACTGTAGTTTTGCTTTACAAAATGCTGTTTGGTAAACAGAACTGTTCATTTGTTTTACTGGCTTTCTTTCTCTAGAATTTTTCCTTTCTGGGATTTGAATAAACATGCAAAAATACATAAATCTCTAAAGATGAAATCTAAATCTCTTTAGTGGGCAGTGTTGAAAGAATAGTGGCTACCTGAGAATAAAACTAGAAAGTAAAGGCTTAAACTGAAGAAAATAGGACTTAATTTAGAATTAAGTCTTTAAAAAATAGCAATGCTATGTCTACATAACAAAAAGTAAGTTTTTTTTTTCAGGTTAAAAAATGAAGCAAATGGCTATAGGCAATGTTTCATGTCAAAACAGTTCCACTGAGTTTTATTTTGTTTTTCTTTTTTTAAATTCTTTTTCATTTTGTTTCAAACAATTTGCTCCTTTCTTGTGCTATCCCTGAGAGAAATATTTTAGCTCAAAAGCTCCCAACTGATGATCAATATCCCAGAAACACAGTTTACTGTACGTTTAGCATTTTTATTGTGAGTGTTTCTTTAAAAGTCAAGCCATTCCCAACATCTAGAATGATGTTTGTGACAGAAAGATTAGAGAACATCACTTAAGTATAGTTACCCATTATGGAGTTTTATAAAATAATACTAAAAATGGTGTCAGAGGCCTCCATCTGATACAAAAAACTAGGATGAAAATGAAAGTCTGTAAAGATTTAAAGAGAAAAACAATTCTGCTCTTGCAAGAGGAAGTTATCCTCATTATAAAGCCATTGTTTATACAGCAACATTCTGCCCCCTCACCAACTGATTTATCCATTAAATCACCCCAAAGTTCACAAAGGAAGCATGGTTCCCCTGTATCCACTGGAACCTAAACATTTCTGCTTAATCTCCAGCCTATGAATGATGACTTCTGTGGACCAATTTTAGCAGAAGGAATATTCAGCTCATGTCTAACTTTTCACCCAATTTCTCTCCCATTTATCCTTCCCTTTGATACCTTTCATCTCTACTTTGAATATGAGAGGCCATTTCTCCTTCTCCATGCCGTAAATCCTTCTCATCGCAAGCACCCCCACTCCTCCTTGAAGCCTTTCTACATTCATAGAGGCAATATGTAAAAACCAGGAACTGTAGCATCAAGGAGACCAAAGGTCTAGTCCTGGATTTGACACATTTACTTATGAGTCTGTCACTTAATCCCTCTAGGCCTCAGATGCCTCTAAAGTTCCTGTCCATTTTAAATTAATGATAACCACCGGGCTCGGTGGCTCAGCCTGTAATCCTGCGCCTTTGGGAGGCTGAGGTGAGTGGATTGCCTGAGTCTGCGGGTTCGCGACCCGCCTGGGCAGCGAGACCTCATCTCTACAATAAATTAAAAAATCAGCCGGGCGTGGTAGCACATGCCTGTAATTCTGGCTACTTGGAAGGCTGAGGCGGAAGGATCACCGGAGCCCAGCAGGTCGAGGCGACAGCGTGAGACTCCAACTCAAAAAATAAATAAATAAATAAAATAAAATAAATTAATGATAACCAAATAAAAGCTATCTAGTAGGTACTCACTAAACATGGAGTGTTTTTATTACTCCAGCTTCACTGCTCAATTGTTAGAACCCTTGGTTCCAAGCAAAAGAAGTAAATCAGGGTGCTGATGCAACAGAGGGGTTATTGTAAAGATAAAAATGAAAGGAGATGCTGAACAATCTGGTATCAAGAAGAGCAGAAAATATAGTACATTTTGGTCTTGGAAAGCACAAAACTCTGTGACAAAGCTGAGCCTTGGGGTTTTCAATAAACACAAGAGAGAATCCAAAAACCCCGGAATTTATTTATTAAAAATTGTGTATTTATTCTTACATGTTTAGACTTCAGTCACCTTCAAAGTACTTTCCATTTGATGCAATACACCTATCAAGACCTTTTTGCACTGTTCTCAACAGCTTTTGAACTCATCAGTTTTGATGCTTTTTGGTGCTTCTGCCTTTTTTTGTTGTTGTTTCACCTCTTCCACACTGGCAAAATGTTTCCCTTTGAGAATTTTTCCTTCCTCCAGAGAAACAAAAAGAAACATGTTAGGAGTAAGATCTGGTGATAGGGAGGATGGGACATGGAGATCATGCCGTTTGGGGTCAAGAACTGCTGAACATCCAGTGTGGTGTGGGCAGGTGCATTGTCATGGTGGAAGAATCAGTGACCTGTTTGCCACAACTCTTGGTAAATCATGGCACAACTGTCTCAAAACTTCCGGATAAAAACTTTGGTTGACTGTTTGATCCAAAGGAATAAATTCCGAATATACTACAAGGGGCCCATCCTCCAAAAGATGATTCCGGTTTTTAGGGGGATTCCCCCTCATACCTTAACATCATTGTGAGTCAGTCATTCCATGATTCTGTGTCTGCTCTGCTGCCCTCTCTATCAGCCAGATTCTCTTTCTCTCTTTCTCCTCCTCCCAACCCACCCTCTTTATACCATGACTGCCTTTGCCCTTCAGTTCCCACAGTTGCCTAACTCTGTGACTATTTCCTAACCCAAATTTGCTAAGAGGAAATCCAATTGGCCCAGTCCATCTTTTTGCACCAAGTTGTGCCTAGAATCAGTCACAGTTATAGGATGACTTTTTGTGTATCAGGTGCCCTCATATAATCCAATCATTTGTGGGCTGGGTTGAGAGGGTGGGGTTAGGATCACCTGGAACAAATATGGTTGTGAAAGAGCAGACCCTTCAGAGTCGTGACCACCTAGAAGGAGCTGTGGAAAGGATAAACCTTGAGAATGACAGCAAATCGATCCCTGTCCTCTTTTTAGAACTCATACAGCATTTACTATCAAGGATTCTAAATCTTATTCTGTTAGGACATATTCTAAGGGAGGGAACAAAGGGAGAGGCAGGTTATATGTAGTTAATCTAAAAAATTTTGCTCCACACCAGGTGATTCTAATAAGCCACTTTCTACCCTCCATATCCAGGATGAAAACTACTGCTCAATAGGTTCTAATTTATCTCTTAATTATACATCCCTTCTTATTGTTTAAGTTTCAATTTTAGTGTGTTCTCCCAAATTAGTTGTAACCTTCTTAATGGTGGACATTGCACTTTAAATAGACACAGCTTTGTAACCTTTCTCTTTCCCCTTTCCCAAGATCACAGGGAACCACATGGGTGCTAAATTAAGACACACACACACACACACACACATATATTTATAAACATCCATAAATATATATTTATATACACACACACAATTTTAGGCCTGAAAAAAACTTTGGAAATCTTCATTCTTCTTATTGATTTTAGACATGAGAAGAGAGTCCAAGATAGTGAAAATAGTTTGTCCAAGATCACAGGGCTAATCAATAACATAACTAGAATAGGAACCTGGCAAGGCTAAGGCTTCAGTCAGTGCTTCTACTTCCCCTATATCCCTTGTTAATTGATACACAAATATGGATAACTCAAATCCTAAAGGATCATTTACAATTTATAATTCTAAAGGCTCATTTACAATATAGCTACCACTGAATTTGTCAGCTATTTCTTTAAATGCCAGAGGAGTATCTGCAAATCTGTATACATATTCAAAATTATAGTCAATCATCTCAGTATTTTCATAAAAGGTCTATTTCCACAATTCATAGTTGTTATGTTCTATAAATGCATTGGAAACCCTGATTTCAACCATTGCCCCAATAGACAAAACAGAGTTAAGTTTTGTGAGTCTCTGGTTACAATATTTTTGTCAATCCATCAATACATAACTTTGTTTTATGTCTGTATTCATTAAAGACAGTTTATTTAATATATATAGTCCGTTCATTAAAATTGAACTCAAGATCACAGCACTATAACTCATGCCTAGACAAAGTTTATCTAACACAGTTTTCTTTATTAAGCAGACAGCAGCCTTCTTGCACTTAGAAATACCAGATAGCACTTCAGCTCTATTCTTGAAGGTCATTTTTAAAATAGCTGCTCTTAAATAATCACCAACAGAAAGCTCCCTCAAAAAAATACTGCAAGCAAAAAAAAAAAGTGAAATGAAATAGACTATTCTCACATATATAAAACTTGTTTACAGTAAGAAAGCTGAAACAAGTAGGCAGTGCATCCCCTTGTTTAACCTCACCTGGAAACACTGATATCAGTTGATTAAAATTTTGTGCCACTCTGTTCATGTCATTGAATGACCATGAAAGTACCATGAGTATTGATTTGGGGGCTACAAATAAATTTTAGCAAATGCAAGAATTTACAAATAAGAAATCTATGAATAATGAGGATTGGCTGTATTCATACACAGTCTTGGTGGCTAAACTGTGTAATATATTCTCCCTGATATTTTGTGATCTCCTAACCATGAGAACTACTATAATAAAATAAGTAGTCAACGATTCCTTTGAAGTTAGTGGAATAAAGCCTCCAGGACTCCCCGTTTTACTATATATATTCATTCCACAACTAGTTAGAGAGCATAAGCATTTAGCAAAATTATACATTCTTTAAACATGATTATTTATAAATACTGCTACTTTTGTACTTAAAAACTAAATTAACCTTGTACTTTTTTCTTTTTATTTATTTACTTATTTATTTATTTTTTAAACATTTTTTATTTTAAAATTAAAAATAAAATACAGTTAAGGTACAGTTAAGGGTTAGGTATACAAATATGCATCATTCAGGCATCCTTGTTGATAAGGGGTGTCTCCTCATCCACAGACAGATATTAACTACCATTAATCCCACCACCCTTGCCCTCTCCCATAGATTCCCACCACTGTTGATCCTTTTCTTATAGTATTACGATAGATGTTCAAGGTCCACTTATGAGTGAGAACATGTGATACTCAGATCTTTGTTGCTGTGAAACATCACTCAGTATTACAGACTCTAGTTCCATCCAGATTGCTGCGAAATTCATGATTTTGTTCTTTTTTATGGCTGTGTAGTATTCCATCGTGTATATGTACCACTTTTTTCAAATCTAGTCCTCTTTTGATGGGCAGCATGGTTGGTTCCAGGTTCTTGCTTTTGTGAACAATACTGTGCTAAACATATGTGTGCAGGTATCTTTTTTAATGTACACCTTTATAGTGCATTCACAGTAAAGAGTGCCTTTTAGAAACAAAACTATATTATATCACAATGTATAGGTTTGAATGAATATTCACTAGAGGAAAGACTTTAAAATACTTGGTAACGGCTACTTGGAAGGCTGAGGTGGAAGGATCGCTGGAGCCCAGCAGGTCGAGGCTGCAGTGGCCAGAAGCAGCCACTGCACTCCAGTCTGGGCGACCGAGTGAGACTCCAACTCAAAAAAAAAAAAAAAAAAAAAACTTGGTAAGCCGGACTTGGTGGCTCAGCCTGTAATCCCGTGCTTTGGGAGACTGAGGTGAGTGGATTGCCTGAGCCCACAGGTTTGACACCTGCCTGGGCAACTTGGTGAGACCTCATCTCTACAATAAATAAATAAATAAATAAAAAATCAGCCAGGCGTGGTAGCGCATGCCTGTAATTCCGGCTACTCGGAAGGCTGAGGCAGAAGGATCACTGGAGCCCAGCAGGTTGAGGCTACAGTGGCCAGGAGCGGCCACTGCACTCCAGTCTGGGTGACAGAGTGAAACTCCAACTCAAAAAATAAAATAAAATAAACATAAAATAAAATAAAATACTTGGTAAAATAGATGCACATTTACTTTCTAAAATCAACTTACGAACGTCTTCTTCTTTGGATCTATGTAGCCCCAAACACAAGGTGGATTCTGCAAACACTTTTCAGAGCAGAGACAGTGAACAAATGTTTCAGAGGTCAACTACCATGTTCAGTTTTCCCTGAACAGTGTTAACTCACTTTACGTAATTTAAAAAAAGAAAATTGGAATGGATTGCAAAACTTATGAATTGGGAAAACTTGCAAAAAAAATTTAATTTTCTGAATTATTTTGAGAAAAATCGTCTGTTGAACAATAGCTGATTTGTGAGGAGTTTCAGTAAGATGGCAACAGCATAGGTGGATTTATGAGATTCTCTGAATGTGAGTTCCCCAGAAGACTCTTACTTTTCTTCCCCTCCCCCCCACTGCCCACTGCCAGCTGCACTGGTCCGAGGCCCAGGGACCTTCAGTCCCATGCAGGGTCAGATATTGCGGCCCCAGCTGCTGCTGCTCCACTGTACGTGACTCCCGCCCTCACAGGAGTCCCGGGTTTTGGCTCCCTCACTGGCTACATCATCTTGCTCAGCACCCAGAACCAAGCCGCCGGTCACCCAGGGAGGCTCTGGGCGCCCGCCCCTCAGACATACTGGTCCCATTTCTGGCTGAAGTACCCTGTGAGGGGCCCAGGGCCACCCTCACCGCTCACCACGTGCCCTTTGGAGCTCTGGAGCTCTGGAGCTCTGGGCCCACCCTGGATGAGTCAGGCAGCGTGCGATCCCATGCTTGTGTAAGGGAACATCATATCTTAAGGAGGTGCTGATCAGAGGCTCTCAGCTCCAGAGGAGGGAACTCCCAACCTCCTCCTCCACCTCAGCCTGCTGGAGGCACCCTGGATCCAGCACCCAACTGTGCAGTTGATCCCCAGTGCCTCGTGCCACCACAGTTCATCATAGTGGATCGCCTAGGGACCCAGACAAGCAGAGAAAAAAGATCCACAAAAGTGAAGCTGCCACCTCAGACATTCTCCAGGCAGAGATTTGCATTGCCCCACCCACCTATCAACAGCCTCCATCTTGGCTCCTAAGGAAACATTGCTAAACAGGAGACAAAGCCACTCCCCTACGCTGAATCAGACAAAGGCAACTAAGCAGACCTCCCAGGCAGCAGGCTAAAAAAAACAAACCCAAGCTGCCAGTAAATCTAGCTGCCTGCAACAGAAACAAAGGGGAGAGGCTGGAGATCAGAGCTGAAGAGACTTTAGAAACTCAGGAAAGATTCCATAGCTAGTCTGATCTCTTATTTTGACTTTTGATTTTATCATTTTGACTGTTTGTTTTGCTCACTTTTGTTTGCTTTCTGACTTACACTATCTGTTTCATGATTTTATTGGTCTGTCTCTGTATAGCTATAGTATTCTTTAGGGAATTTTGCTCACATGCTTTTTTCACTTCTCTCCAGCCTTTTGTCACATCTTCACCTGTTAGTTGGTATGTATGTCTGTTTTTCTTCTCACTCTCCTCTCTTTCTAACTTCCTATTGACCCCCTCTTCCTCCATTATTTTCCTCTGTTGTACCTCCTTTTGATCCAGGGACCAAACCTACATACTGCTGCACAGACAGATTGTAAGGCAGTGGGAAATAGGTTCCAGTGTGCTCATACACCTGTTGGTAGATGCTGGAATCAGCATAGAGATTCTGAATAACAGACTCCCCCTCAATTAAACCTCAAAACTTCAAAAAGTACAACCTGCAGCCCACACTCCAACCTCAAAAGTGAACAAAGCCAGAGGACCCTCATAAGGAAGAACAGGAGATTGCACAAATGAAACAAAAGGAACCCCACCTTCTCTGAAAAGCAGAATTAAAGAAGGAGAGGGAAAGTGGGAGAGAGAGAAAAATCTACACAAATGAAGAAAAACCAAAAGAAGAGTATGGGTCTCTCCCAGACCCCTGGGAGGGTAGACACTGAGAAAACTCACTTTGGAATGCAAACAATGAAGAGCCCCCATAATGACTGGCCCCAAACTACAAACCTAGATATCAAGACATTAATGGAGAGATTTAAAAAATTGTGGAGAGACAAGAAGAAACTAGGAAGGAGCTGATCTCTGAAATAACAGTAATAAAGAATACTGTGAATGAAATAAATAACAAACTTATAAGCACGGAAAGCAGAATTACCCATGTAGAAAAAAGAATCTCAGAGCTTGAGGACCAAAATATAAAACTAACCCAACTCTTAAAAACACAGAAAACAAGCTCAAAAAGACAGAACAAAACCTTCAAGAGATGAGCCATTACTTCAAGAGACTAAACCTAAGAGTAATTGTCATTCCTGAGGCAGAAAGTGAGACAGAGACCACACTAGAACAAACTTTCCATGAGATCATTCAAGAAAACTTCCCTTATCTAATCAGTGAAGCAAAAATTCAAACACAACTGATTCAGAGAACCCCTGCAAGACAACAAATGAGAAGACAAACACCTAGACACATAATAATTTGCCTAAACAAAGTAGGCATAAAAGAAAAAATCCTAAAGGAAGCAAGAGAAAAAGGCCAAATCACCTACCATGAAAGACCAATTAAAATAGCAGCAGATTTATCTACAGAAACTCTGCAAGCTAGGAGAGCTTGGAGCCCTATCTTCAAAGTCCTAAAAGATGAACAATTTCAACCAAGAATAACCTACCCAGCCAAGTTAAGCTTCATCAGTGAGGGAGAATTAAAATCTTTCCCAGATATCCAATCCCTAAGAACTTATGCTGCCACCAGACCACCTCTAAATGAAACACTTAAGAAAGTACTAAACACAGAAGAAAAGGAAAAAAGAACAATGTTCTTCACAAGAGTACAGGAAAAAGGATAAAATACACATGAACCAACCTGAAAACCAAAAGAAAGACATAAAGTCAAATAGAAGATCAACAACTCTATAAGAACTCTATGATAGGGACAAACTCTCACATTTCAGTAATTAGCCTGAATGTGTATGTACTAAATGCACCATTGAAAAGACATAGAAGATGGGCTCAGTGGCTCAGCCTGTAATCCCACGCCTTTGGGAGGCTGAGGTGAGTGGATTGCCTGAGCCCATGGGTTCGAGACCCACCTGGGCAGGCATAGCGCACACCAGTAGTTCCAGCTACTTGGAAGGCTGAGGCAGAAGGATCACCAGAGCCCAGCAGATCAAGGCTGCGATGGTCAGGAGCGGCCACTGCACTCCAGTCTGGGCAACAGAGTGAGACTCCAACTCAACAACAACAACAAAAAGAAATAGAATGGCAAAATGGATAAAATATCACCAGGCAGCAATATACTGCCTTCAAGAGATCCATCTCACTAGAAAGGACATGCATAGGCTCAAAGTAAGAGGATGAGAAACAAATTTTCTAGTAAATGGAACACAAAAGAAAGGAGGAATCACGATCCTAATTTCAAACAAAATACCATCTAAGCTATCAAAAATTTAAAAAGATACAGAGGGCCACTACATAATGATAAAAGGTTCCTTCATCAACAAGAAATATCTATCCTAAACATATATGCACCCAACATAGGTGAGCCAACTTTCATAAAGCAACTTCTAGGAACACTAAAGAAAGATATTGCCTCTAACATCATCATGACTGGGGACTTTAATATCCCACTCACAACCCTAGACAGATCATTAGGACAAAAAAATCACCAATGAGATCTGGAACCGCAATGTGACTCTTGACCAAAGGGACTGAATTGATACCTACAGAACACTCCATCCAAAGACCACAGAATACACATTCTACTCATCACTGCATGGAACGTATTCTAAGATCGACCACATACTTGGCCATAAATCAAGCATAAGCAAATTTAAAAGGACTGAAATTTTACCATATACCTTCTTGGACCACAGTAGAATAAAAATAAACATTAACACCAACAAGGTCCCCCCAAAACCCACAAAGACATGGACACTAAACAGCATGATGCTAAACAACTCCAGGGTCAATGATGAAATCAAAACAGAGATCAAAAGATAACTGGAAACAAATGAAAATGAGAAACATCTTAACATCTTACATCTGGGACGCTTTAAAAGCTGTAGTAAGAGGGGAATTTATATCCCTATAAATGCACATGAAGAAAATGGAAGGATCACAAATTAACAGCCTAACAAGTCACCTAAGGAAGCTGGAAAAGTAAGACCACAAAAGCCCTAATTTCAGCAGAAGAATCCAGATCACCAAAATAAAAGCCCAAATCCAAGACATAGAAAACAAAAAGATAATACCAAAAAAATCAATGAAACAAAAAGCTAGTTGTTCAAAAGGATAAACAAGATCGATGGTCCCCTTGCTAGACTGACCAAGAAAAAGAGAGAAAAATACCAAATAAGCACAATCAGAAACACAAAAGATGAAGTCACATTTGAGCCTGAAGAAATACAAAAGATCATAAGAGACTACTATGTACACTTGTATGGAAACAAACTTGAAAACCTTAAGGAAATGGAGGACTTTCTGTCATCACACAACCTGCCTAGGTTGAAACAAGAAGAAATTGAGACCCTAAATAGACCAATAGCAATCAAGGAAATTGACTACATAATAAGAAAACTACCTACAAAAAAAAAAAGCCCTGGACCAGATGGCTTTCCAGCAGAATTCTACAAGACATTTAAGGAGGAGCTGATTCCAATCCTACTGAAGGTATTCCAGGCGATTGAGAAAGATGGAACTCTCCCCAAATCATTTTACAAAGCTAACATCACATTGATACCCAAGTCAGGTAAAGACCCAACAAAGAAAGAGAACTACAGGCCAATATCTTTGATGAACATAGATGCTAAAATTCTCAAAAGATCCTAGCAAACTGAATTCAATAACACATCTCAAAAATCATCCATCATGACCAAGTAGGCTTCATTCCTGGGATGCAAGGCTGGTTCAACATTCATAAAACCATAAATGTAATTAAATGCATTAATAGATGTCAAAACAAAAACCACATGATTATATCATTAGATGCAGAAAAAGCTTTTGATAAAATCCAGCACCCTTTCTTGATAAAAAACCCTTGAACATCTAGGCATACGGGGAACATACCTCAAAATAGTAAAAGCCATCTATGAGAAACCCACAGTCAGCATACTCCTAAATGGACAAAAATTGGAACCATTTCCCCTGAAAACTGGAACAAGACAAGGATGTCCACTCACTCCTCCTGTTCAATATAGTATTGGAAGTCCTGGCTAAAGCAATCAGAGAAGAGAAGGCAATCAGGGGAATCCAAATAGGAAAAGAGGAAGTCAAGTTATCTCTCTTTGCAGATGATATGATTGTTTACCTTGAAAACCCAAGAGAATCTGTCAAAAACCTCCTTCACTGATAAAGACCTTTGGCAAAGTCTCAGAATATAAAATAAATGTGCAAAAGACAATCACATTTCTTTACACCAATAATAAACAAACAGAAACCCAAATAAAAAGCACAATTCCATTCACAATAGCCACAAAAAAACATGAAATACCTTGGCATCTTCCTAACCAGAGACGTGAAAGACCTTTACAATGAAAACTACAAAACACTGCTCAAAGAAATCAAAGGTGACACAAACAAGTAGAAAAATATCCCATTCTCATGGACTGGAAGAATCAACATTGTGAAGATGTCCATCTTACCTAAGGCAATCTACAGATTCAATGCAATACCCATCAAATTACCAGCAATATTCTTCTCAGACCTAGAAAAAACAACACAGGAATTCATATGGAAGCACAAATGACCAAGAATAGCCAGAACAATCCTCAGCAAAAAAAACAAAGCAGGTAGTATCACATTTACCAGACTTCAAACTTTACTATAAAGCTACAATCATTAAAACAGCTTGGTATCGGTATAGGAACAGGCATATAGATCAATGGAATAGAATTGAGATTCCAGAAGCAAAACCTCAATTTCTCAACCAACTCATCTTCGAAAAAGGTTCCACCACCTACCACAGGGGAGAGGAGAACCTATTCAGTAAATGGTGCTGGGAAAACTGGCTGACCACATGCAGAAATTGAAACAGGACCCCTATCTATCCCCATACACAAAAATTAACTCCAAACGAATCAGAGACCTAAATATAAAACCTCAAAACATAAGAACTTTAGAAAATGAAGGACATACCCTCATGGAAATTGGAACTGGCATTCAATTCCTGAACAAAACCCAAAAACCACAGGCCATAAGAGATAAGATAGACAAGTGGGACCTCGTCAAACTGACGAAGCTTCTGCAAAGTCAAAGAAACCATCAAGAGAGCAGGGAGACAGCTTACAGACTGGGAAAATGTATTTGCCAACTCCAGGTCCGACAAAGGCTTAACATCTTGGATCTACGAGGAACTCAAACGTGCTGAAAAGAAAAAAACAAACAACCCCATTATAAAATGGGCAAAAGATATGAACAGACACTTCACAAAGGAAGATATCTGAGCAGCCAACAGACACATGAAGAAATGTTCAACTTCACTAATCATCAGGGAGATGCAAATCAAAACCACACTGAGATACCACCTAACTCCAGTCAGAATGGCAATTATCAATAACTCAAAAAATAACAGTTGCTGGAGAGGGTGTGGCGAAAAGGGAACACTTCTACACTGTCGGTGGGAATGTAAACTAGTGCAACCTCTGTGGAAAGCAGTGTGACGATTCCTAAAAGCTCTAAATATCGATCTCCTTAATGACCCCACAATCCCCCTACTGTGAATATACCCTGAAGAACTCAAATCACTCTATCAAAAAGTAACCTGTACACATATGTTTATCACAGCATTGTTCACAATAACAAGATCCTGGAAGCAACCATGCTGTCCATCAAAAGAGGACTGGATTTTTTTAAATGTGGTACATATACACAATGGAACACTACGCAGTCATAAAAAATAACAAAATCATGAATTTTGCAGCAACTTGGATGCAACTAGGGTCTATAATACTGAGTGACATCTCACAGAAACAAAGATCTGAGTATCACAAGTTCTCACTCATATAGTGGACCTGGATCATCCAGCGTATTACCATAAGAAAATGACTGACAGAGGTGGGAAACTATGGTGGGGAAGGGAGGGGAAGGGAGATAGGATTAATGGTAGTAAACATCTGCCTGGTGACGGGGAGACACCTCATCAACAAGGGTGCATGAACGAAGCATATTTGTATACCTAACCCTTAACTGTACCCCACAATATCATAATAAAAAATATTGATTATAAAAAAAAAAACAGTAGCTGACTTGTATAAAGTACTTGCCCTTTCCTATTGACCTCAGTTTCTCCTACTTCTATTATCACTCATACCATGGCTGAGTGCAAACTCCCATTTTCCAATTTTAAAATTAAGAGATAAGTAAAGCATTTCTATTACTAATGCCTCTATCAAAAATGAGACCAAAAAGTTAGCTGAGAATCACAAGTTTATTTTTCTTGCACTCTGCTCATGAATATTGTCATATGAATTGGTGATCCTTGATCTAAACTAAGGTAGATATATTTCCCACTAAGAAGTTGAAATATACTTCACTTAGAATAAAAGCTTGAATAACAGTCTTTAGCTCTTTACAGTTTACAGATATTCATGCATTACCTAATATAATCTTTGTAATAAAGGTAAGTTGGACAGAGCAAGTATTTCATCCTCATTCTACCATGAAATCCAAAACTCACAGAGATTAAATGGCTTGCCCAAGGCCACACAGCTGGCATCAGACCAAAAAAGGTGAAATCCGATCTTCTGATTTCAAATCCAGAGCTTTACATAACACACTGCATATAAGCAAAAGGGTGGACCCATATTTTACCACATATTGCATTTTTAAATGTTTTATTTATTATTATTTTCTGACTGGAAAATATAGTTTATTTAGAAATTAGAAAGAAAGAAGAGATGCATCTTCCCAAGATAAGGAAGGAAGCCAAAGCTAGGAAACACAGCAGCCATAACTCAAAGAGCCACATGGCCAGACTAGAGTTTAGTAAAGCAGTGGCAACATTTTTTAACATATCCTCAAGGTAAAATTCTGACTGACAGAAATTAAGGTGTGACTTTTCTATTCCACATAAAAGAGCCACCTTTACTTGAATAAGAGTACTTTTATTCACATAACTCCATCATTTGCTATATGGTCTACCATCCATATCCATGGGTTCTGTTTCAATGGATTCAACCAACTGTAGATCAAAAATATTCAGAGGGAAAAAAATGAATGATTGTGCTGTGCAGATTCTTTTCTTTTTTTAAATTTTATTTTGAAGATGTGGGGTACAATTCAGGGTTAGATGTACAAACGTTGATTATGCAGGTACCCTTGTTGACAAAGTGTGCCCCTCCCTCCCCTAGCAGTTTCCCTCAACTGCCAATCCCAGCACACCTCCCCTGGCAGTTACCTACTTTCTCTTTCTTATAGTATTATGATAATTTTTCAAGGTTCGCTTATGAGTGAGAACATATGGTACTCTGTTCTTTGTTTCTGTGATAGATCACTGAGTATGATCGACTCTAAATCCATCAAAGTTGCTACAAAGTCCATATGTTTGTCCTTCTTTATGGCTGCATAATATTCCATTGTGTATATGTACCACATTTTTTTTTTATCCAGTCCAGCTTTGATGGGCAACATGTTGGTTCCATATTTTTGCTATTGTGAATAGAGCTGCAACAAATATACATGTGCAGGTATCTTTTTTGTGGAATGATTTGAGTTCTTCCAGGTATATTCTGAGTAGGTGAACTGCTGGGATATATGGAAGGTCAATTTCTAGTTCTTTCAGAAATCGCCACATTGTCTTCAAAGGAGGTTGCACTAGTTTGCATTTCCACCAGCAGTATAGAAACATTCCTTTTACTCTACATCCTCACCAGCATCTGTTGTTATTTGTTGTATTAATTATGATCATTCTTACTGGGGTTAGGTGGTATCTCAATGTGGTTTTGATTTGCATTTCTCTGACGATTAATGAGGCTGGGCATTTTTGCATGCCAGACTTTTTTCATGTCATTATTCCCTAAACATTATAGTATAAAAACTATTTACACAGCATTTGAAGTATTATAAGTAATTTAGAAGTTATTTGAAATATACAGGAGGGTGTGTGTAGGTTATATGCAAATAATATACCATTTTATATAAGCAACTTAAATTGTTTCATGAATTTTTATATACTAGAAAAATACTCCCAAGGATACCAAGGGATAATCAAGTATATGCCTTGTGTATGTGTGCACTGGTGTGAACATATACACTTCTAATTCCAAACAGGAACTGAAGCAATTTAGCATTTCAAGACTAAAATAATTGAAGGAATTATGTATAAAGGGAAATAAAAATAGGGTAAATAAAATAACACCAGAGGGTTCAAACCTCACCTAGACCACCAAAAAATAAACATATATATATTTTAAACACCAGACCTATTGTTAGTACCACAATTTCATGTCATAATTATCAGATGCTTTAATAGAAATCATGTATTTTACTCCCAGTAATCAGTGCAATGAGGAAAACATCATCAGCTACTCAATTCATCATGTCCAGGAAAGAACGTATTATTGATTTCTGGGAGATATTTTTTTTCTGAGTCCTCATAATGTTCCCATTGGGCAGTATAAGGAACCAGATTCTTCACATATCAAAACAATGACTAAAAGGACAAACTATGGTTCTCATTACCTCTCAAGGTAGGTTGATAACATAATGCCAAATCACTGTTCAGTAAAAGCAGTCCTAAGAGCCAACATAATGCAGTCCAGTTACTCAGGAAATCTGGTGGCCAGATTAATAAAAACAGATGATAATAGATGATGAAAAGAGGAAGAGAAAAAAATGATCATCTAAGAAAGTATCAAGAAACAGCACACCTTTCAGGCATCCCATACACACTATCCTAGTTTTAATTAAGTATTATGAAAAAATCATTCAAGGTTAAAAATCTTAGGCAAATTCTTGGCATGAAAACATTTCATGTTGTTGATTCAACACAAATCCATAAGTTTTGACAGTCTACTAAGGTGGATCTAATATAAAATAATAGTCTCCCACAGTCCTACAGAGGGGAGCTTGGAGAGAACCTGAGTCCAAGGTGAGTGGCACTTCTATTCTCACCAAGACAGCTGGCCCTTTTATGAGAGATCAGGAAGCAACAACAAGCTATAGCACTTGACTGCCCTCCTGAGCTCCAGTCCTATGTTGTCAGCAGCCTGGACATTTCCATCTGGCATAGTGTCTGCTCTGTAATGTGCTTTTCTATTCCCGTATTCCCCATTTCTACTGGTGGCCTCTCTTCCTATCCATTTATCCAGAGGTATGGGGACACTGACTTGCTTCCTGTTCTTCCCTTACTCTCACTGACTGTGCCCTTTCTTCACACCCACTGCCACCATATTTGCTCAGGAGAGAACCTCCTCTTATCTGCCTTCCAGAATCATCATTCCAATGATTTCCCTGCCCTTCCTTCCTCTCCCATGCTGATAGGGTAATCATTCCAAAATGATAATAATAGTATTTATTGATTGGGGGTACTGTTCTAAGTACTTTACATATATTATCTCATATATTTCTCTTAACTCTTTGAAATAGCCCCATTTTAAGATAAAATAATTGTCACCAAAAAAATGTACATCTTTTCAAAGACCACTCATGTAGGACCTAAAATATCAGAAGGTTCAGACTTAATTTATATGGTGAATTTCTAGCCGAAAAAATAAAAATAAAAAGGAGAAAGAAAAGCACCCTTGACCTCTGGGAGTTGGCCTGGCACTCACAGCTGAGTCATGACATCCTCATTGGAAGAAACAACCTCAGCAAACATCAACATTGGCTAAAGTCACTGTGACTGTGATAAAGTGAGGCCAACACCAAAACCACTTCATAATCTTGTAAGCACACACAAAAACAAGGTCACTGTGCAAATGACAACAATATCAAACATCTCTCCCCCACCAACTAATATGAGTGATTGCCATTTTTTTTAACCAATTACTGGTGTAGACCTACACCTGTCTGCCTTTCTTCTATATGAAGCTGCATTGAGGTACCAAATCATAGAATTACCCTGTTTTCTGGTAGACTCTAATCCAGAATGTACCTCCAACTTCTTTGGACTCTCCCCAAATCATCCAACCATAACCCAGATTCAGTAAGTACTCTCTGACACCTTCTTACTGAGACATCCCTTACCCCACCATAGCCTATAGTTTCAGGGTTTTTTTTTTTTTTCTCTCATTGAAATATACAATAAATTCAACCTGAACAATTAGAATTGTGTTGCTGATGGTCTTTGGCTGAAGGATGTTGACACCATTTTACTACACTGCCTCTAATCATGACTTTCCTGTGATAAAAGCTGTTTGATGGCTATGAATTCCCTACATAGAAAACTTGCTCATGAGGAGGAAAATCCAACATTCCAGTCTCTTTTCTATGCCTCTTTCTCCAGCCTCACTCCTACCACAGCCTTCCTCCTGCCCACTCACCTACCTTAAACCTCTTCCCACAGCAATGCTGCTTAAATATTTTATATCTTTACACGTCATTGTTCTCTCTTGTGTATCCTCTGCCCATTCCACCCTGCAATCCTCTCCCCTTCTCTAGCCGCTTCCTTATTCTTCAGGTTGACATTAATGTCCCTTCTTCATTTGCCTACGGTTCCCATATCTATTGTTATCGTTGAAATATTTGTGTCTCTTCAAAATTCATGTTAAAACTCGATCCCCCATGCAATCGTATTAAGAAGTGGCACCATTAGGAGGTGAATAGGATTAGTGTCTTCGTAAAAGGGTTTGAGAGAGCCTGTTTGGCCCTGTTTGCTTTCTCCCCATGTGAGGACACAGAGTTCAATACCTCTGTCACATAAGGAGAATGCAGCAACAAGACACCATCTTGGAGGCAGAAAGCAGCCCTCACCAGACATCCAAACCTGCCAGTACCTTGATCTTGGTCTCCCAGTCTCCTTTCTTTGTTTATAAATTACCCAGTCTTTCATATTTTATTATGCCAGCAGGAGCAAACTATGACATCTGTATTATATTTTTTATCCTCCATATTAAAATGATCATGTAATTTGTTTTACCCACTTGCATCTTCAGCCCCACCAAAATATAACCTTCAGTCATCCAGGGATTATGCCTTAGTAATCTTTAAGAGGACACAGTAGAAAAGCCATGAATTTTAAATCAGATGAAGCAGCCTAAATTCATAATTCCAACACTTAGAAGGTGTATAAAAATAGGCAACTAACTTTAACTTTCTAGGACTCAGTCTCCTCACCTACAAAAAAAGTAGAATCATAATACCCTCTAGAAGTACCTAATATAGTGTCTGATGTTCAATATATGTTAAATGAATTTAATAGTACAGGGCATGACAAAATACATATAACTCTTCTTTTGATACATATTATGCCCAAATATCTTCATCTTAAAATGTTGCTATATCCTACTCTCTCAGAAATTTGAGTTTGTATTAAATACTATGCTATATGAGCTACCACAAGTTAACCATTCAACTTACATCTCAGAACACATTTCTCTAAACAATCATAAACTTCAAACCACAAAGAGACTACAGAGCCACTTAAGCCAATGCTCTCTTATTTTTTAAATAGATAAATCGTGGTATACTCATATGATGGAATTTTTGCTGCATGTATCAACAAAATTAAATTTTACAGATATATCAGTGAGTGAAACTAGTCAGAAACAAAAGCTCATGTATGAATTTTTCCATGTACACAAAGTTAAAAAACATAAGAAAATTAATGTATAGTGTTAATAGGTAGGACAGCAGTTTCCTCTGGGAAGAAGGATGAAGTTAGTGACTGAGAGGTGCCTGAGAAGGACTTGGTGGGTGCTGGTGGGTGTTCCATTTATCAATGTCAGTAGTGGTTACCTAGGTGTTTCTATCCTGTAAAAACCCACTGAGATGTAAGCATATGACTTGAACACATTTCTGTGCGTATATTTCAGTGATAGCCATACCCTATGTAACTGCCAGGCTTCCAGTGATACCTATTCATGGGCAGTGCACTCTTTTATATTGAGAAGGGTGCGGCAGCATAAGTAACTACCCCCAAAGTCATATACAAATCCATGACTCAGAATTAAAACCTGCAAGTACTGATTTTTCTTGCCAGGGCTCTTGATTTATGTGTGTATTATGCTATTCCAAGTAAATATATCAGTGTCTTTTCAAGGAAAAATTTCCTTGGATTTGAGCATTCAGAAGCTGGAATGGAATATATTCAATGAAAAGCTACTTTTTGGCCATATCCCAGATATTACACTGGCTGCTAGCAGAACATCCTCTGAATCTATGAAAATTTGCAAATCAAGGCCAGACCTCAATCCGCAGCTGGTGCAACACATTTCTGTTCGAAATGAAATTTAGTTGTGTCACCCCCACCCCCCAACTAAATTACACATAAAGGGAGAAAAAAACCTTTAAGTATTCATTTAAAATAACTGTAATTCCAAGGCCACACGATGCAATTAAAATGCTGTAAAAAATCAGGCTACATGGCAATAATGTTAAATTGCCAGCTCTCCTCTCCCACCAGGACTGATAGACTAGTCAAAGCAAGTTAGGGACGAGAGGGCTTAGGCCATGCTCCTTAACTGGAGGACCTGAGGTTAATCCCCAAGAAGGACAGCCCCAAGCATAAGTCCTGGACTCCTGTTGCCAGCCATTCTCCAGCAGCTCTGCAGATGTGCCTCTGAGAGGTCTTGATTTATAGATCATCTGCTCAGGTACAGAGAGAAAGTACATACCATAACTTTACAGCTACATGTCTTAATATCCTGCAGCACTTTACTGTTTTAAGTATTTTGAGGGCAATAAGGCTGGAGCTGTGCATAACTAGATGCTGATTAAAATGCACAAGGAATCATGAGTTATGGCACAGATGGCTGCTTAAAAAAAACCTAAAGTATATATGGACTTTACAAAATCTAAACTACTTGTTCCATAAAATATTGCCACCTTGAGGAACTTGTGTAAGATCTATCAGTTTGTTCATTTTTTTCTTACCAAATTAGTAGAAAGCAACCCTTAACTATCACTTTAAAATACTTTCTAATCTCACCAAGATCAAAAGTAATCTTCCTCACCTAGATTATACAAATGAAAGTTCTTGAGGCCAGTATTGAGAAAATCTTCAAATAAGTCAACTTAAAAAAATAAATAAATAAGGGATACAGGTTTTCTTTAAATGAGACAAAAAATATTATTTTTAAAAGCTATGGGCTAGGGTTATAATAACCTAAATAAACTTTAAGACACCATCTTAATGCAAATTATACATATATACCTGCCTAAACAATTTATTTTTAGCCAGGTAGCACTAAATTAATCTGGTAAATTTACAAAGAAAACATGAGTCATATTAACAGGTATTTTTGGTTCAGTGAGTGCAAACTTGCTATCTAATTGAACAATAATCCTAAATGCAATGGGTTTGTTTTTTTTTAATTTAAGTGTAATCACATTTCTAAATCCCAGTTCCAAATTCTAGCATTTAATCAGTGAAGCTAAGTCCAAACAAAAGGACATAATGCCAAACACAAAACATTCAAAACACAATCACCTGATAGTTTCACTTTTTAAAACTCAGAAATGCCTTTTTTATGCACCTGCCACTATTCAGAGATAAACTTCACCTGTGACTCAGTAGGTCCAAAGGGAGGAACTCCACAGAGCTACAAACTGTGAATATATCAAACCCCAAGCCATCATTTCATTTCAGTGTTTCCTACCATTTTCTTTCAGTGACATTCATTTGAAACGCTAGCAAGCTTATGCAAATAAAATTAATTTGATATTCATGTACTGTCTCTACAGGAACTGCTGCCACAGTGGATAATATTTATAAAAGAAATATTATATATGAATGACTCATTCTTAGTGCATTTAATCAACCAGAAATCAGAAATAACAGATTGCAAGCTTGCAATTTATAAGGTGTTTTTGTTTTCTTGTTTTTTGTTTTTTAGAAAGAAAGACCTGGTGCTCTGGTAAATTCAATTCAGCTCATGTGTGATAAAAAAAAGGTTTTTGTCAAAAAGTGCTAGAGTTTTGAGATTTTACGCCTGTCACAGTTTCACAAAGGTTGGCAAAAGACATGAGATCCCTGGGCCAGAGACAAAAAACCTTATTATTGTAGAAGAGTAGGCAGCATGAGCTTTATTGATATATGACTTTCCTTTGCTCCCAAGTCCTATGCAGAGAAGACAGGTGCTGCACACACAGTGGATCTGAGGGATCCTGAGCTTTAAAACCCTCAGCCAGGTGCAGTGGTTCATGACTGTAGTCTCAGCACTTGGTGCAGTAACAGACTGAGGTGAGTGAATCACTTAAGCCCAAGAGACCAGCCTACACAACATAACAAAACCCTGTATCTACAGAAAATAAAAAATTACTTGAACATGATGATGTGCACCTGCAGTCCGAGCTAATCTGAAGGCTAAGGCAGGAAAATTGCTTGAACCCAAAAAGTTCAAGTTTGCAGTGAACTGTGGTTCTGCAACTGCACTCTTCCCTAACTGAACAAGACCCTGTCTTTAAAATAGAGGAAGGAAGGAAGGAAGGAAGGAAGGAAGGAAGGAAGGAAGGAAGGAAGGAAGGAAGGGAAAGAAAGAACCACCAAAAAGAGAACTGCAAGCAAATTTGTCTAACCTTTGTCCCTGAGGGTGTTTGTCCTGGTCAGGTAACAAGTCTGCCTTCTTTTTCCAGAGAAAAACACTATCTCCAGCTTTGAAAGCTGTTTTCTATGCAAATATCCTCAAAAAATAAGCCACAAAGAACATGAACACTAAACAATATGCTGCTGAATAGTTTCTGGGTCAACACAGAAATCAAGACAGAAACAAAAAGATTCCTGAAAACAAGTGAAAAGAAAGACACAGCAGGATCTCTGGGATGCCATGATATCAGTGTTAAGAGGAAAATTCAAAGCATTGCACACACACATTAAGAAAACAGAGCGATCACAAGTAAACAGCCTAATGTCACACCTAAGGGAACTGGAAAAGCAAGACCACCAAGATCCTAACATCAGTAGAAGAATACAGACCAACAAGATAAAGTTGTAACTGTAGGACATATAAGACAAAAATACCATAGAAAAAATCAGCAAAAAGCCCAGGTGCAGGGGCTCATGCCTATAATCCCAGAACTTTGGGAGGTAGAGATGAGAGGATTGCCTGAGCTCACAAGTTGGAGACCAGCCTGGGCAACTTGGTGAGAACTCATCTCTACAATAAATAAATTTTGGAAAATTAGCTGGGCATGGTGGTATACTCCTGTGGTTTCAGCTACTCGGAAGGTTGAGGCGGAAGGATCACCTGAGCCCAATAGGTTGAGACCGTAGTGGCCATTAGCATGTTACTGGACTCCTGCCTGGGTGACAGAGTGAGACTCCAACTCAAAAAAAAAGAAAAAGAAAGCATCAACAAGACATAAAGCTGGTTCTTTGAAAGGATAAATAAAATTGACACACCTCTGACCAGATTGTCTAAAAAGAAAGAGATTAAATCCAAATGAACACAATTAGAAACGCAACTGACCCTGAAGAAATTCAGAAGATTATCAACAATTACTATGCACTCCTGTATGCAAATAAACTTGAAAACCTAAAGGAAATGGAAAACTTTCTGACATTGTACAACCTCCCCAGGCTTTCCAGCTGAATTCTACATAACATACAAGGAGGGGTTGATATCAATCTTATCAAAAGTATTGCAGGTAATCGAGAAGGATGGAACTCTCCTCAAATCATTTTAGGAAGCTAACATCACAATGATACCCAAATCTGGCAAAGACCCAATAGGAAAGAGAATTACAAGCCAATCTCCTTGATGAACATAGATGCAAAAATTCTAAATAAGATTCTAGCAAATCGGACCAATAACACATCTCAAGGATTATCCACTATGACCAGGTAGGCTTCATTCTTGGGTTGAAGAGTTGGTTTAACAATTGCAAGACCATAAACGTAATTCAAAACATTAACAGATGCAAAAACAAGAATCACATGATTATATTATTAAACAGAAAAATCAGTTGACAAAATTCAGCATCCCTTCTTGATAAAAACCCTTGATCACCTAGGTATACAAGGAACATTCCTCAAAACAGTAAGAGCCATCTACGATAAACATTTTGCTCAACGAGCAGAAGTTGGAAGCATTCCCCCTGAAAATGGGAACAAGATAAGGGTGCCCACTCTTACCTCTCCTGTTCAACATAGTGCTGGAAGTCCATGCCAGAGCAATCAAGCAAGAGAAGAAAATCAGAGGTATCCAAATAGGAAAAGAAGAAGTTAAGCTATTCCTCTTTGTGGACAATATGAATTTATACTTTGAAAACCCAAGAGTTCACAAACAGCTTCCTCGCACTGATAAATGACTTTGGTAAAATTTCGGGGTACAAAATCAATGTGCAAAAGACAGTTGCATTTCTATAGACCAGCAACATGTAGACAGAGAACCAAATAAAAAGCAAAATCCCATTCACAAAAGCTCAAGGAAGGGATCAGCAGCCACTGGGCACAGCCAGGGGTGGAGTAGGGAGGAAGGGGGGCACATTACAACACAAAGGGTACCTGGTCCCAAACCAGGGAAAATGAAGACCAGTTGGTGGTCCAAACTTCACCTGTATGCAGGCTACTTGTGTGGTTAATCCTTAATTGTACCCCCACATTGCTGTATTAAAATAAAGTTTTAAAAAGTTCAGAATAGAACAAAAGCTGTCACAAAACTTGAAGAAAACCATGGAAAATGGAAGACTGTCTCCCAAAGGTTTTGTGCTCTATGTTCCATACTTCATTAAAATTATGTATTCTAAGTACTTCTGCACTTTACCTAAAAATAAAAGTGTTTTAAGAAAGTATTTTTTAATGAAAATACTGTGCCAAGTTTCTTGTTGACAAACAGAAATAAATATAATGTCATTTTGATGACAGAATTAATTTCAGTACAATAAATACATCTTGTACTATATCTTACAGGAGGATCACAGTTATATCTTACTTATATGAGGCAACCTTTTTAAAAACACTCACTTAAACATTTAAGAAGTATTACAAATATTTTGTATGCTTTAAATTAAATAAAATAATGTCAAAAGCGGAGGAAAATACACAAAGAGACCATAAAAAAACTTGTATTAATATTTGGCCTATTAGGTTTTCTGAAATATCAATATAGTCTATGATAATTTTTAAAAATCATTCAATATTCTGAAAGTTGCTAAATAGTTTGGTTTTAGGAAAAGTGTAGAGACATTATCTGGCTATCAGGTACAGTTGCTTGAAACTGTAAATATTGCTCACAATAATAAAATCATAAACTTGATAGCTAGGAAGAATTTTCATGTTTCTAATCTGATCAAAGACAGTCTAAAGGCTTATATCACATGAGAAAAAAATATTTCAAGTAGCTAAAAATGAAGAACAAAAGAGATGGAAAAAGGAAGGAAGGAGGTTCTAAAGAAGGGAGAAAGGGAGACCAACTTTAAAAGTTGTTGTTTTTTTTTTTTTTAAGTAAGAAAAGTTTGCTTAAAGATGCTTAAAAACTCAACATATATATTGATGCATTTTTACAAAGATGTAAGAAGAAGGAGGGAAGAAGGGAAATAATAGTGGAGGTATGGGTCACTACTTTTACTACTTAACAAAATTCCTGGACCAAATACTTTTTCATTACCTAAGAAGTTCATATTTATCTCACTTTTTAAAGTGGCATAACCTTAAAAACTATAACCTTCATGATATTTTATTAAGGTTTGAGAAGATAATACAGCCCAATGAAATCTGGTAAATTTGTGGCCTCCCGGAAAATGTGTTCATCTTCTGTGCAAGTGTAGTAACGGGAAATAGTTGTAAGCTACCAATATTACCTTTTTAACACCCACCACATTGTTACATAATAACCAAAGAATTATCTGTTACGTAATTTATTTATTTTTATTATTTTAAAAACAATGGCTGAGTGCTCTTGGACTATAATTAATAGCAGGCTAGAAAAGGTCTGGTCATTACTTTACAGGAACTGTCTGACCTAAAGTTCATCATATTTATTATAAGTTGTTCTAATCTCCTAAATATAGAAAATAAAAAGCAATTCCTGTTATTTGTTGAACAATTGTACATAATCATAAAGTTGATGCTCTGTGAAAGATATCAATACATTTAGCCAGCAGATAAATGGAGCATAAGGGATGACACTGAAAAGTCATCCTGCAGCATAATAAGTAGCAACAGAGGAAATCAGCAAGGTGAGGTAATTGACCATGGCCTTCGAGGACAGTCCTAATTTTACTAGCTGTGTGACCCTGGACAAGCTCCCTTTCAGCTTATTTATCTGTAAAATGGTGATAACAATATCTACTTCTCAGGGTTTTTGTGAGGATTAAGCAAGATGTATTTAAAGTGTCTATAACACACGTGGCAGAAACTCAGCAAATGTTTGTTCACTTTGCTTCCTCATCTCTCTACATCTATGCTAATGCTACAATCCAGACATTGAAATCTACATAATAGTCTTAATGAAGAAAATAAGAAGGGAAAAAAAGAATTGTAAGAAAAGATGCCTTTCTGGAAGGAAGCTACTAAGTGATTTGATGCTATCACAGCAGACAGCTAAATAATGAGTTTCATTCTCTCCCATATGTTATAAGAAGAATTTATATTGTACCTCAATTGACCATTTTGCAGTCAATTTCATTTTCTCCAGTCTCTGTATTATTGAACATGTACCAAAATGTACTGACTCAACAATGGCACTCCAAATTGGCCACTATAATGGACAAAATAGGATTAATGCTATTATTATCATTCTCATCATACAGATTAACTGAGTTTCTCCCTGGCAGTAGGTAAAGCTTTTTAGTTAGGGTTCCATTAGAGTATCATTTATTCGATGAACAATCAGCAATATTTACTGAGTGGCAAGTAAAAAACAATCTATTCCTTTTGCTGGATTTTCAAGATGTTATTGTGCTGGTATCGTCTATGAAGATTGCACCACTGGCTCTAGGGCTTTAAGGTATGAATTAACCCACATCTGTGGACACATTAGTATCATCTTTATCCAATTGCCCATAGCCAACCACAAATATAGACACATACATTGATATATTCACACATGCATAGATTAATAAATTTGGATGTCATTAGTAATGAAATCCAATAACCGATTTCCAGAACCTGTTTTTAAAAGGCTAATTGAAATAAATGACTTTCTGAAAAAGACAAACAAAACAATGGGAACAAGAAAATAATCTGTGGCTGCCAAGGGCTAGGGTGGAGATAAGAGACTGACCACAAAAAGGCATTACAGAACTTTTTGGAATGATAAGAATGTTCTATATCTTGATGGTGGGGTAGTTAATAACTCTCTGCATTTGTCAAAATTCTAAGAATTCTATACCTAAAAGGGGTGAATATTATTGTATATAACTCATACACCAATAAACTAGCTTTAATTTTTAAAGAAACTGATTCATCGAAAAGGGAAAAGAAAGCAGTTGGACCTTAGTGACAGCAGATGCTCTAATTTTTTGTCCAATACTACTCCATGAAGCTAAAATGCAGAGTTATCACAAATCTTTAAAAGAACTTGCAACATTCTGTACATGAATAAATTTTTGGACTCAATACCATTAGAGGTTGGAATCAACTGAAATTGGTATTGATTAGGTACCGTCAAATTTCAACTCTACATGCTAAGGCAAAGGAAGGAAATAGAGCCACAAGAAAGAAAAAGTTTCATTTTAATTAGGAATTTAAATGGCTGCCTGCTCTACAATAATTTTTTTCTTCAGAACTACAAGTTAATAATATACTCATATAAGTATATAATCAAAACTACTATAATAAAAATTGACAAAACATTTCAATTCTCACTGCTGCTCTACATTTATGTAAACATTTAATATGTCAGCATTTTCACATTTATTACTTTATTCTGTTTAACATGTAATTAATAGAATGTGCTATGTGGGCATATAGGGTTTCAGAGTTACAGAAAAGTTTTGTATTTATTATTCCCCCTTCAACTGTCACTAAAATATGTGCAGTCAAGATTATTAAACCTATTTTACAGATAAGTGAAAAGCAATCAATAATAGATGATTTGCCCATAATCGCAGACTCAAGGCTCTGAATTTAGACATGAGACTTGAACTCAGGCTTACTGACGACTAATAATAAAAGTTGGAATTAGCCATTGGCATGTATTAGAATACTTAATTTTCATAACAACCCTTCAAGTTGGGTACTATTGTTGTCTCCTTTAAACTGATGAAGAAACTGAGAAACAGAGAAGTTGTCTGACTTGTATAAGATCACACAGCTAGAAAATAGACTGATACTGATTCCTGACTCTGGTTTCCACTCTAAGTATTCAACTTCCTGATTTGCCTGTCTTTCCTCTACACCCTCTTTGCAACTTCTCCCCAACATCAAAAAACCTCATCTTCTACTGTTTTTGCGGAGCCACTGGAAACACACACACACACACACACACACACACACACACACACACACACCTTTTCACTTCTCTTCTTTATATGTCTCAACAGATAAACTTTCCTTGCACTTGACTGAGAAAATTGAACAATTATCTATTTGAGGAAACTGAATGATCAAATATGTAATATACCTCTTATCCACTTCATCTCAGACCACCTCACCTCTACTTTTTGAGGAAAGGCTGAATTTTCTCTTGTTTCTAGTGATTCCCCAATTTGCTTTATACCCAGTCCGTCATATCTCTTTTAGGGCCTCTTTATCATTGACCACCAGTCCTTCTAGTAGCTTCAAAATCTCCCTCTCTAGTGCTTTTTTCCATTCAGCACATAAACATGTTAAAATATTTTTATTTTAAAAATTCTTCTCTTAATCTCTCTCTCTTTGACTACCTTTCTTCTTCAAGTTTTCTCTTTATAGTTGAATTTCTTGGAGTAGATATTCACTGTCTCTTTCTCTTCACCTTCCCTCAGCTTCTCAAACCAGTGCTGTCTTCCTTCTACCTCAAAAATGACTTTGCAAAGTTTCACAGTTTCAAACTCTGTGTGCCAGCTGCCTGAGACTGGAAAGAGAGAAAAGGACAAGAGGAAACTTCAGGGGTCGATGGAAACTGTCTTGATTATGACAATGGTTTCACATCTGTCAACACCCAGTAAATTGTATATTTTAAAAGAGCACCATCATTATACATAAATTATACCTCAAAAAAGTAAATTAAAAAATAAACTCAATGTGACAAGAGTTTCAACATTTAAAAAAAAGAACAAATAAATGAATAAAAGGATGTGGATTAGAGTTTTTTTTTTTAAAAAGGATGAAATAAGGTAAATTATGCAACTAGATGCTAAATTGAGATGGGATTTTTCTCTCAACCAAGTCAGAAAGAGAATAATACTGGATTAGAGTAGTTTCTTCATGGTATGGTAATTCAGTGAGGGATGTATGATCTAGTCTTTAAATATGAGATTTTAGGTAATATAACAGTTTTGAAAAATATAGAAAAATATTTAATTGGATATTTTATGTATCACCTTCTAATTTTAAAACTGAGTGTATAACATTAAATTATTACTCAATGGAAGCATGGGGGGGTGCATAATATCAATAAGGGTACCTGATCTCAAACCAGGTGAAGTAGGGACCAAAGGGAGGCCCAAACTTTACCTGTATGAGAACCACTTATGTATCTTTACCTGTATGAGAACCACTTCTGTATTTTAAAATAAAAAAGAAAGCATTTCTGCAGCTACTGATATCACCTGGACTGGATCCACTACTTTCTGACAATATTTTACACTGCAGGAATAGATAAGGACTGAAGAAAAATCACCCTCCATATGCCAGATACTTTATTTCATTTCATCTAACATGCATAATAAAAGCTTGTTCAATGAAATGAGAGTTTTGATTTAAAGTGGTTAAGTAACACAGTTAATACGTAGTGGAACCAGACTCAGTTCCAGAATCTGTCAAAGTTTAAAATCCTTCCTCTAGGCCATACACATCCACTGATCTAAAGAGGAATGGATCGGCAACATGCCCATTAGGCAATCTCTCTCAGATATCAATTGTTGGAAGAAGTTATTGATAAATGCTGGGCCATAAGCAATTTGTCCTCACGCTCACCCATGTGTTCATGAGGTAATAAAGTACCAAGAGTCTATGGGACCAGAAGAGAAGTAAATGTGCTTTAGCCACCAAGAAAGGCAGGAGCCAGAGTTGCCCTGCTCTGAGACCCCAACTTGTATTGTCTCCCAGTCCTCCCTCCATAAAGATGTAAACCAGAGGAGGATTTTCAAGAAAGCAAAAAATATATTTTCAGTCCTGATCTACTGAAGTCTTCAAGCAGTTATTAGTGGGATCCCCAGCATTCTAGACAATATAACATGAAAAAGACAAGCATGACAAAAAGAAGTAACTTGACCATAAAGCATCTGATTTTTAATAAAAACTGCATTTTTATAAGTGCACATAAAATGTGTTTGCTGCAAAATTCATCCTCAAAAGCTCAATTAATTACCTTGTTGGGTGAAGTTATTTAGTATTATCCATTTAGACAATAGAAAGATTTCAATTTTAGTTTTCATTGAGTCGACGCAGAACAGTTTTTTCTGACAACAATGAGCAACTAGCTCAGCTGTTCCCTGCGTAACTTAGAAATTGCAGCATCCCATTAGCATAAGACAGACTGAGAGTATTCCTCAAGCTTTCTCATCCTCTCACAAGCTATATTCAATATATCATGAGTTTTAGCAGTTATACCTTCAAAATATATCCCAAATCCCACTACTTCTCCACACTCTGTTCCCACATACTACAGTAACCACATACATGATCTCTGTCTCCACATTTACCCAACCAGAATATATACCCATGCTTCAGTCAGAGAGACCCTTCAGAAATATGGGTCTGACATGTCACTTCTCTGCATGAAACCTTCTAAATGCTTTCTACAGCACTCAGATAAAACATAAGTGTCCCCTATCGGCGGGGAGAGAGTCTACTAGAATTCCAAATTTTCTTTCTTTTCTTTCTTTCTTTCTTTCTTTCTTTCTTTCTTTCTTTCTTTCTTTCTTTCTTTTTTGTTTAATTTTGTATTTTAAAGATGTGGGGTACAATTCAAGGTTAGGTATACAAATGTTCATTATGTAAGTACCCTTGTTGATGAGGTGTGCACACCCCACCCCTGGCAGTTTCCCACTACTGCCAATACCACCCCCGTCTCCCCTGGCAATTTCCCACTCCTTCCAATACCTTTCTTATAGTATTACAATAGTTGTTCAAGGTCCGCTTATGAGAACATGTGATACTCAGTTCTTTGTTTCAGTGATAGATCACTCGGTATTATAGACGCTAAGTCCATCCAAGTTGTTACCTGCACACAACTTATCCATGTAGTAAATCCTCACACGTACCCTACAACTAAAAAGTGTCTATTTAACCACACACAAGGCCCTATTTGCACACACACACACACACACACACACACCTGACCTCATCATCTACCAGTTTTCTCTTAACCCTCAATGCCCTTGCAATACCCACAACATTCCAGGCATTCCCCTGCCTAGGTGCCTTCGCACTGCTGTTCCCTCTGACTGAAATCTTCTTTCCCCAGACATCTTTGTAAAGTCTTTGCTCAAACACTCATTTTCAGAAAGGCTTTTCATAATCATCCTATTTCAAATGGCATCACTCCTTTTCCCTGCTTTGCTCTTCTCCTTAGTACATATCACCATCTTACATATTGTGTATTCCAATACTTTTGTCAACCTTGCCTCACTGGAATAGAAGATTAGCTCTGTGAGGTTTTTCCTATTTTATCAATTCTGTGTCCTCAGTGCCTAGAACAGTACTTGAAATATTTGAAAATTCAAGCAAATATTTGTTGGGGGAACACTATTATATGGTTGAATGAATGAAATCATGATATCAACACAGAAAAGAATGCTTCTCTTCTTGTTTGCTACTGCTGAAGTGTGTGCATCTACTTCCCCTAATACTGTTTCCAAGTTGTTTAATGTAAACTTAAAATAAATTATAAATTAGGGGAAAATTTTGCTCTACATGACTGAATACTGGAATTTTGTGTATTATAAAATGATTCTCTCTGATTTAACAATGTTAATATTATGCAGACTTTCAAAAAGCATTGACTAGCCTGTGATTTACAGAGCTATTATGCTTAGTCCACAATTACTTTCTGACATGGAATCAAAACTGATGGGTGAATCAATGAATACTGTCCTTTAGTTTGTTTTCAGTGAATACTACAGATACAGAAAACAGTCATAAGAAATACATGCATTTAAATCCTACTTGTTCCTCCTGCAAAATATTAGATAAAGTCATCTAATCTCATAAAATTTGGGGGAAGAAAACCAAAAGAGAGTTTTAACTGGCTACCCACCAGCAGAACCAACTCTCAGTCATGAGGCAAGTGGAGGAAACAAAAAGGGAAATAATAGAACAACCCAAACTGCATAGGATTTGCCTTCAGACTAGTGTTCCTCACTAGAAATAAGCCCAGTTAGATGGCATTTTCTGTATACTGTAACGTCAAGTACAATTGAGCTAAAGAGTGGTAATGGCCAAAGCAGAAAGAGATAGAACACCAGCAGAGAAACATAAAAGTATCTTCTAAGATTTGGAGTATGTGGAGGGGTAATATAGCCATACTTGAGAAGAAAAAAAAACAGTTTTAGACACAGAGTCAGTGGAACCAGTAAAATTACTGGAGAAAATGATCTATTCATTTCAGATTGCACCTATTCATTTAGATAGACCTTAAATCTCCAAAATAAAATCTCACTATTGTTGGGAAATTTTTGCTGGCTTAGGACTACTCCACTTCCACAAATTTAGCCAGGTAAGGAAATGTTTTTTCTCTCTTTGTAGATACATCCTAACATAACTGTTCTCATACAGTTGGGGTAAATCCTGTTGAAAATATTAGAACTTCTTACTAAGGAAGCAAATGATTGCTATAGACAAAATCTTCCTGAATTTATAGTTACCATTAAGTGATTAATTATTTGACTTGTCTCAGTGTCAATTTATGACTCTGTAATTTCATTTGCAGAAGTCATATCATAACCAACAAAAATGTTTCATCATAATCTTCTGCAAATGTCCATAATGACCTACCCTGGAGGCTTTTAGTGGTATTTTGTCATCTACTTTTCAGAAACAATAAATTGTGAAAATGATTTAATCTTACTTGTAGAATAACATTTACTATTTCCTATAGAGCATTTTACATGTTATCTTTCTAACTTTGTCAGAGTTGTTTTGTTATTATTGTTGAAATTTTGGTACTTTTTAATAAAAACACAAAAAAGAACATTGACTGCTATAACACTTATATTATTATCTCCCAGAATTAAGAGCTTTTATTGATGTTGAAATTTTATTGGGATTTTTTTGGTGGCATAATCAAATTTTAAAAAGCCAATCTCTCTCTCTCTCTCTCCCACACACACACTCCCAAATCTTTATCTAACCACAGAATAAGATTACAGACACATGATATATTAAGACTGATTCTGCTTATATCCAGTCCTGTACAACCTGCTTACAAAAGAAATGTATCCTTAAAGATACCAGCATGCTATGAATTACTTACTATTTAAAAGGTCAGTAATAGACTTGGATAAATACATTCCTTATATTTAACAATTTCTTAAAATATCTCTGGTTCATTTATGTGTATAATCTGGCTCAGTGATACTAAGAATCAAAGTAATTCTAGGAAAAACTCCAGGTGAGAATAACCATCTCAGGAATAGACTTAGCTATGGGGAGCACATTATTAATCCTCTTGATTAGACAGACATTGCTCTAAGACTTTCAAGAGACTGTTGCTTGACTATATCGTCTCAAGATGATAAATAAGCCTAACTGGGTATTTTTTTCTACCTGACTCATGAACTACCTATCATGGAGAGAGGCCTTATATTTATATAAATCCAAACCATATTTTCTATGAAACGTATTCTGACAAAATCACTGTAACAACTTCCAAATTTCCTTTTATGAATATATGATCATCTGGATCATTGGACACTATAAGCTCAAAATGTTTCCAATTTTACTAAATAACACCAAGCTCTTTTATGCTAGTATTTCCTTCTGGTAGTAATTCCTTTCATAATTTAGAACTAGGATAACTAGATATTAAATTCAAAATATACCATGGTAAAATTCTAATAAAATCCAAAGGATAGAGACTATTGACATTCCCATTGCTAGCAAAGGCCAAATATGGTTTACATATAAATCTAAAGAATCTAAAAACTGTAACTAATAAGTTACTTGGAGAAATTGAGATAATGTAATTACATTGCTTCATGGAAAATGCTTGTAGAACCAGATAGAACCTGTTTAATATTTTAACTCCAGCATCCACCAGCTATGTGACAATGATCAAGTGTTCAGCCCTTCCAGAATCCATTTCCTCATCTATAAAATAAGGATAAAGATAGCAGCAACATCACATGGTTGCTTCTCCCTGCTCCTGAAACATATTTAGTGTTTGATAAATACCTGATGCTATTATTGTGTTTTAATAACAATCTGTGGCAGAGACTGTTAATTGTCCACCAATGTCCACTCCCCTAGATCCTTAACTTACAAACCCCTCATTTTTAGCTTGACATATAGCCTTACGGAATAAAGGATATATTATCATCCTCTGCAGCTAGGTGTAACATGTGAGAAAGTTATGCCCAATAAGAATTAAAAATAATTACTTTGTGTCTGACTTCTGAGATATACCCTTAAAGGGAAGAAGTAGAGTTACAAAAGATCAACAAATAGAAAACATGGGAAGAAAAGACTTTAGTTCATGCTTCTCATTCAGGAGTGAACCTCAGGAACTTTTAATTCTCTCAAAGCTGAAGCCCCATATCTGAATATTTTAGATTCAGTAAGCCTAGAGTAAAGTCCATAAATGTGCATTCTGAAAAATGCCCCCATGTAGTTCTCATGCGCGCATGGTGTTTAGGAGCCACTGCTGTGGGACCTCCACCAAGTCTCTCACATTTAGAATATGAACAGCAAATGAACATCAATCAAATAGTACATCAGAAACACAGCAAACTGAATAACCCTCAGACTGTCCCTAAGACAGTTAAACAATCCCTGAATATATGATATAGTATAAAAGGTGTCTTCATTTGTTCATCCCACATTAGGAGCTATTCTCTTTTATTATCTCTTCATTTACAATAGCTATCACAGTACAATACAGAAATATTTGTCTCTTATTCCTTCTGTTTCCATTCCGAAATTCTCTAGTGATATATACTAGATCTCTCCTAATTTCATTTGTATCCACATTTATCTGCAAAAGTAAGTAGATATCAGTGAGTGAAATGAGTCTTGATGAGCCCTCTGTCACTGCTTGAATAAATGCTCCAGGTGAGCTGCACACCTCCAGATGGAGTCATCACTATACTTTTTAATATAGAGTCATCAACCACCAAAATCATTCTTCTAGAGTAGTGGTTCTCAACTAGGAGTGACTTTTGCCAGAGCACATCTGTCAAAGTCTAGAGATATTTTCAATTGTCATATCTGGGTGTGTTACTGACAGTTGAGGCCAGGGATGCTGCCAAATAGCCTACAGTACACAGGACAGACTTCCACAGCAAAGATTTACCCAGTCCAAAATGTCAACAATGTTGAGCCTGGGAAAGTCTATTTCAAAGGGTGCTACAGGGGTCCCTTCTCCAACAGATCTGTAGTTAGAAAGCCTAAAATACACATTCTCTGAGAAGCGTCTCACATCTGGTTAGAAAACAAGTGCCATGAAGAGAGAGATATCCCTGTAGGCATTCAGTCTTAACATCTGTGGAGCAGTGAGAAGTAGTGTCTCTGCAGTCAGGCCATCAGAGCTTAAACCAATCTCCAAAAGGGACAATCAACAAGTTACGTCATCTCAGCCTCCATTTCCTCAGCTGTAGACTGTAAAATATATTGTGGTAGAAAATCTTCATATAATTATGAAGACTAAATGAGATCATCTGTATAAAGTTCTTAGAATAGAACCTGACACAGTAAATTATTAAGAAAATAATTCTATTTTAAAATGAAATAATATTAAATAACTTAAATGATTTTTGTGAAGTACCAATAAGTGAGAAAATCTCTCTTCCATCTTTCAACATGTATGTCCTTTTTTTTCCACTCCACCTTTAATCAGAGCCAGGTAACTAGCAGGAATAAACACATAAACACACACACACACACACACACACACACACACACACAGAGAGAGATAATAAACATGGACACATTTGTGTTACTGATTGAATCTCTATCTCTTCAAACACCTGTCTCTCTCTGGTTTCCTCCCGGGAGCAATTCTTCCATAAACCTAAGAATATTTCTTCTTCCCACATATGACAAAACCATAAACAAACCTCACATACATCTCACATCCTCTAATAATTAGGTTATAAGTCATCTGCACAGTGTTGATAATCTCAGAAAAAAATAAACACTACGAATTTTTGCTACACTTCTCACAGTGGTATTATACTGGGAGATCTAAATAAAATCACAATATTCCTGCCTTCACCTCTCAAGAAAAGTCTCCTCACCCTTTGCAAACGACCTTGTTTAAGTTGTTCCCATTTTAACCATCTGTGCTCATTCTCGCCGAGCCCACCTATAGTCCTAGCCTGCTCACTAGCAAGACATAAACTTACTCTTGCCAGTACAACTGCCAAGCTTTGAACATCCTTACATGTCAGGTACTTTAATGGGCACTTCACTTCCATTGTCTATTTTAACTTTCTCAACCAAAAACATTGTTACCCTTATTCTATATGAGACATGTATCCAGTTAAGATTGTCCCTGTAAGTGGTGGAAGCCAACATCCAACTCCTATCTTCCCAGGAACAATACTATTTCTACAAGCTTTCTCTGCTCAGTCTGTGTTTAACTCCTTTCTGACCTCCTTAAAACACATCATTTAATAGGATCCCTAAGCCCCAGTTGATTCTTTTGCACAGGACAATTTCACTCTCACTGTTCACACTGCCTTTCCCTAGGGGGAGGGAAAGTAAAAAGATTGCCTCCACCATAAGCATTTTTACATTCCCAGAGAGGCTCTTCCAATGGAACTTCTCACTGTCTAATGAATTACCAAAAAGGAAAATAAATAAATAAATAAGACCACTCTTCCATTTAGACAAAGTGATCCTGTTTCAAATGATTATTTTTCCTTATCTGAAATGCCTAGAGACACTTCTGCATTAATTCTAGGCATGTGTGAAGATAACCTAACTTTCAGCCTGACTTGCCATTTAAAAGATTTACATATCATCAGAGAGACACATATAATAAATTTGCCATATTAAAAAAAAACTCTGTATTTCTTCATTTTTTTCTCACTAGTATGATAGGATTGTGTCATGTTAAGTTTCAGAGGAAGAAAGAAAGCAAGGTGCTTTACTCTGGCCAGTCCTCCCCCTGTACCTGGAACTCTGCAGAAAAGAGTGGAAAAAAGTAAGTGAAAAGGAGAGGAGAGAGAGCAAAGAGAAAAACATCCAGAAATAAGAGCACAGAGCTAATGCACCATCCTCTCAGTCAAACAACCTGAAACTCTGAGGTGTTCTTTGGTTCATTTTTATTTCTTTGTCACCCAAATACAGGCACTCATCAAAACCTATCAATTTTTTCTTCAAACTGCCATCTTATATCACCCATGCTTTGAATATTTACTGAGAAACTACAGTTGGCAAGAAACTATGTTGTGTGTCATGGATGTGATTATGTGTGTATGTATGTGGATATATATATATTATCCGTGAGCTTCCTAGGACACACATGCATGCAAACACACACACACACACACACACATACACGCTATCCACATATTTGTGAGCTGTGAACTGCCCAAGGTAATAAATATATTTATACATACTATATATACATACACTCTGTGAAGTTTTTTTCCAGCTGGATTCTTTCTATTTTTTGAACTGTAATAGGCCTCCAGTTATATATATATATATATATATATATATATATATATATTTGAAAAATGCTGATGGCTAGTCAGAGAACTTACCGTGACCAGGTTTGAACCTTTGAAACTCCACCATTCATGAGAGATCATGATCTCCTGGTGCGCTTTCATGACCTCAGGCTCTCTTCTCTCCAAATTGTTTGGTGCACTTTTTCCAGTTTAATAGTTCCTAAGCCTCCCTCTAATCTTCTCATTCCCTTATCCTTTTAGGATCCTTATTTCTTTCCCTTTGTGATCTAAACTTGTCTCTCTGACCTCACTCTACTTATCCAATTTTATTTCCTTCAACTCTCCATCCAGTATCTTTTTTCTGAATCCCGCATAGTGAAGAGAACAATCTTCAGCACTCGACATCATGGGTCTAAATGCTGGTTCTCCACTTGTGAGTCACAAAATCATGGAATAGTTAGGTCTTCATTCTCTCAGGACCTCCTTTTCCTCATCTAGAAACCGGGGATAACAGTTCTTGTCTCACAGTGTTAAATGAAGTATGAAAAGAAATAATACTTAGAACAGTGTCAGACAACTAGTTAGTACTCAATAAGTTATACCTGCATTTATCTGATGTTTTTACTTACAAGATACACTTTCCAAATTCTTGATAATGCCATGTCATCTTTTGTTTGAAAAGCTACACCAAAATTCCATCTGCCCTTGACAAGAGTGCTAATGAAGAAGCCTTAGCATCTAAATCATCCCTTGAAGTGAGCACTCAATTCAGGAGGGAAAAAAAATGCACTCTTTCTCTCCTGAGGACTGCATCTAAGACAATCTGATGGTGGTGCCCTGAGGTTCATTAATATCTGCTGTCTAGATCTTCAAGGCTATCTTTCCAAAGACAATTACCTAACTCTTCATTTCTGTGAACTTCTCAGGATCCTACCATTGATTTTCTCCTTTGCTTAAGTTTTCCTGAGTTGAATCCAGATATTTGAAACCAACTAATTGATATATTAATCTTCTCACTCTGAAGAAAGCCCAATGATCATCCTTTCTGCAGACACTCTTCCTTTCACAAAGACTCTCTAATGTGCCTCTACCTACCATATCCACCTGTCTTTCAAGATTCAATACATTTCAGCAATTATCCATGCCTTTATTGACCTCCTTCTCTGTTCTTCTTCAATATCTACCACCCCAGTGAATTTACCTTTCCTTTGTAAAATAATGTCTTGTACCATTCAGTGTGTGGTAACAAGTTTATCTTGCCTTATCCCCTGGCCCTTAAATCCCTTGAAAACAAAATCTGTATTGCACACTGGTTTATGTACAGTACTTACCATGGTGCTAAGCTCAGAGAAGACACTGAGTATTTATCAGCTAGCTAATTAACATTAATCAGAAAAGTTTAGAAATGTTCCCTCTCCCTGTCACTCACAGCCCATATCTCTGTGAACTTCTTGTGAATTCTGTCCAGTTTTCTCTTTGCTCTTCCTGATTATGCCAGAATTTTCCAAATATCCCAGTTCATGAGTGAACACAGTTGCTCAACATATATTTGAGAATGAATAAAGGAATAGTTTAAAGAAATGTGGTAAGAAATAATTTTCAGTGCCATGTGAACAGCACATATGGGTAGTGATTGGTTTTAGGCATTTGCCGGTTCCTCCCCAAATTAAACCAGAAAACAACAGCATCTCACAGACCCAGCGAGTTTCCATCTTGCCATCTGGTCTGATAAGGAAGTCAAGAAACATTAGTAGGTGGCAGTGGCTGAGGACAGACAGTACTGTTAGTACTTTTAATATCTTCTTCCACTCTGAATATTCAGCCTTATTTTTCCATCTGAATACAAAGGCCTTCCAGAAATAATAGTTAATTCTTTGAAAATGAATTTTTCTTTTTGTTTCCTACAAGTCCCATCCCTAGAAATATTAATCTATCTTAACAAAATATCCCAGTTAATCATTCTGAAATTTGACAGCAAATCCTATAAGAATCATTTCAACCCAAGTAATATCAACCTTTAGAATATGATTTTGTCTCATCATTTTCTTTTATATCATGGTTATCCAGAGATTCTTCTCTTTAATGCAGCACATTTTGTGTCTAAAACTGGATTTTAAAAGTTTGACTACTTTTTCATGCCAGCTGCAATCTAAGCAACTCCCTTTCCTTGCTCATACAGTCACTTAATGCCTGTTCCTTAATTCTCAAGAAAGTTGAGCTAGATCAACATGGCAACCTCAGTGAAACAGGAAATCAGATCCTGGTTAGGTAGAGAATGAGGAAAAGAAATTGAGAGTCTCTTCACAACAGGATAAGACATTCTGCATTATCCCCACGATTCTAATGAAAGCTCCTGATATAATCTGAGGTCTTCCCAAGCTCAAATCTTTTAATGGTTCCCCTCTACCTAAAGCATACAATCAAATCTCCTTAACATGACACACAAATATCTTCATGATCTGACTCCTGCACAGATCTTCAACCTCATCTCTAACCTTTTCCTTCCTCAATATTATTCAACACTCTACCTCTAGCATATTATAAAGGCTTGGCTAAAAACCATCCTTTAAGGTAAAAATCCTAAAGAACAAGAAGGAAAAAGAAGAGGAAAAGTAAAAAAAAATAATAATAAATCTGAAACCAGAAAGTGAATAGCAAAAAAAAAGTAAGAAAATGAAAGGCAAACTTTTTATATTATCAGATTATAAGCCATTATTTTAGATATGCCTGGACCTTATCTAAAAGACAAGTGAACTGGAAAGTTCCTCTGCAGTCACCCAAAATCCTGTCAAAGAATAAAGGAATGAGGATCACATTCAGAATCACCTCCCGCCTCATTACCAAAAGAGAAATAGACCTAGCTGTGCACCATGCAAGCTGATATATATTATCAAGTATAAACATACTATAGCCATGAATGCGGTGACCAAACTGTTCTGTTTTGTAGGTTTGTGTTTTTCACTTCAAGTTTCTTCTCTTAGTTTCTATTAGCCTCTTTGATATGTAGATGCTTAAACCTCAGGGCGGTTGATACATTATGGATTATATAATAAAACCCATTATCATTCATCACCAAATCCACCATCATCCCAAGCCAGACACCAAGGGATGCAAATTTGCTGAGGCACACTCCATTACACCAACATCCCAAAGGAAACTTTGGGGTTGGATAGCTCCATAAGCTCCTCCATTAACTAAATTGGGCCTGCTCAGTCCTCCCCCTCTTCTGTTGTTAACATGTTCCTCCAGTCTACTATTCTGCCCACTGTATAAGTAATCCTTATTTTCAACATTCTTATCCTTTGCACAAACCCCTGTCTCCCACTACTTCTGCCCACATTTTCATCCTTTGCAGATCTGTTCTTATCCATGTTCAGAGCCAGTGAGAGGAATGAGCACCTTCCCAGCTCCTGCCATTGCTGCTTTTACACCACTGTTCCTCCACTTCCATGAAAACAACTCTCTTCATAACCTTTACTAATCCTCTTCTCTATCTAGCCTATAGGTGACACTCACACATTTCTTTGATGAGTTTGGAGCCTGGCTTGCAGTCTTCTCAAGGAGTCTCCAACATTCTTAAGGATTCCTCCTTCATGTTAATTAACATTTGTTCCAATACAACTTCATGGTTACCTTAATTCTTCTCACGCCATGATTCTAACCTAAATCTTTTTCATCCATCAACTTTGGAATAACAAGCTTAATATTCCTCTGACTTACTTTGAAATCTGAAATTAGCCTCTCTGTCACAGATAGTCTTTCCAGTTCATCCATTTTATCTCTCCGCTTCTACTTTTTATTCTCATGACGACTTCTAGTCGTCAATCTTCCCATCCATTTTTCTGAGTGTCATTCCCATTATGTGTTAATTTACTTCCTTGCTTTCTGAATACCACTCTGATACCATGACCAATGGTTCCAACAGTGCTTTTAAGGCCACTCTAGATGTCTTACCTTCCTGACGGCAAGCTATGTGTGCCTTGTCAATTCCCCAGGTTCAATCTCCCCACATCCATTTTCTCTAGTTCTATCCCTGGGTTCTTAAAACTGCAGAAAGGCACAAAAGAGTGTTGCTATTTCCCCTACAGACACAAGCCATTATATATCAGATAGCCCTTGACTGCTGTCTAAGAGACTTTTTTATTCTCTTCTTAAGGATTCAGCTCTTTCATAATCTAAAAATCCCTTGCAACAGGCTCTGTGTAAATGTATATTCCTATCACTTCCCTTAACTAGCATTCTTAAAAACATAGTCTGCAATCACTACAACCATTTCTTCACTCTATATTCACTCCTTAACAGAACTTATTGGCTCTGTTCCTACCACACTAATGAAATTTCTGGAGGTTCATCAATTTTATTCTTTTCTTTTTAAGTTCTCAAACTCTTTGACTCTAATAAACTCCTGACTGACTTTGTAGCCTGCTAATACCACTACAGACCTGACTGGTTGACTAAAGCCTGGTTCAAGCATATCTCTCATGCAGTGGAGGTAAGCTGGACATCATAATCTCAAGACAGGCACCCACATGGCAACAGAATACTCAGCCACCTCAGGCCCGCCCAGCTATTACAAACCAGTCAACAATACTTAGGGGCTGCTTTCCTAATGGCGAACAGAGACAATTCCTTGTTTTTCCATTACAAGAACCATCCCATTTACCCACCCCTGTACCAGATTCTCCAGAGTGTACTCTGGATTCAGTTTCCCGTTTGGCAATAAACTTTGCTCCTCAGTACCTAACTCTCCTCACTCACATCTTCCTTCAGAGCTCCTCAAAAGTGATATCGATGTCATAACATTTGCTATCTGCATTTCAATATTGATCAAAATTACTTCTCATGAATTTTCATGCCCCACATATTGACCTGGCCAAAAAGTTTTAGAAACCTTTGACCTTATGATCTCTCTGAAGGGAATTCACTCATTTAGACATCCAGCAGAATCTCACTGAGTATCTGTCATCCTCTACATATGATATGAACTACTGATCTTACAAAGATGGGTAAGATCATGGTGCCTACCTTCAAAGAGTTCATAGTCTAGAGAGACAAAGCAGTCAGCAAGAACGGATTGTGAACAGCAGGAAAAAAGCTATGAGATATGAGTGTACAAAGTATTCTAAGAGTAGAGAGGGGGAGGATGACTAACTCTTCCTGGGGTAGGCAGGAAGCCTCTACTTATATTCCTAAATAGATTGTATTCCAACTCTTTTTATACTATTTCTTTTTCTTTCTGTATGGGCCATTATTACATTTGTAATGCAATCTTACTAGAATGTCTAATGACAACAGAACTCTTATTACTAACATGATATTTTTAATAGAATACTTGCTTAGAGTACATTAACCTACACTCATCTAATTCTCTTATTAAGATGAGACTAAATTTTGTTTTCAATAGGAAACTTCATAAAATAATAGTTCCATGTTTTAAGTGTATATATAGAATATCACCTCTAGAAAAATGAGCTTCAGAAATGTGTATTATATGTATGTGTGCGTGTACTTTCCTGGATGTGAATGAACATGCAACACATCACCACTGTAAATTTTGTATATCTTTCCTACTGTAGTTAGTTTATACAGTAAAACTAAATAGTATGCTTTGGACACTTGTAGAAGTTTTGTTGTTTGTTTGCTTGTTTGTGTTTGTTTGTTTTGCCCAGCACCGTTTCTTCCAAAGTTCCCCCTTTTTTGCAACTCCCATCCACAATATTGAAGCATAAGTTGCCACATTCCTATGGTAGGATGCCACATGTGTGCTCTATACACAATGACCATAGTTGATCTCATGACCAATGCCAGCACAATCAACTCACTTCCTGTGAGTCTGGAAATTGATAAAGGTCACTTTCTTTCTTGGGGTCTGCACAACAATATGCAAAACTTGGGAATTTTGGGCAGCCACATTCCACCATATGAACCAAAGATGAGAGGTAGCCTAATCCCCATGAGTGAGGGAATTTACTTATTTAATTTACTTACTTTAATGCAGATGAAGCATTGATAAAGAACTGAAGTAGAAGTCCTGAGTTCCTTTCAGTGCTACAAGCCCCAAATCCATTCCTAACCTGGGACTCCTTGATTCACCCAAATCTCTTTCTAATTTTTTTTTTTTTTTTTTTTGAGTTGGAGTCTCACTCTGTCGCCCAGACTGGAGTGCAGTGGTTGCTCCCGGCCACTGCAGCCTCGACCTGCTAGGGCTCCGGCAATCCTTCTGCCTCGGCCTTCCAAGTAGCTGGAATTACAGGCACACGCTACCATGCCCAGTTAATTTTTTGATTTATTGTAGAAATGAGGTCTCACCAAGTTGCCCAGGCGAGTCTCGAACTCGCGGGCTCTGGCAATCCACTCACCTCAGCCTCCCAAGGCGCGGAATTACAGGCTGAGTCACCAAGCCTGGCTTTTGCTTGAACTTAAATTAGCTTTTTCTTACTTGCTAATAAAAATGCAGATTAATTATATTCTACATAATCATTTATAATAGAATGAGCTAATTATTTAGGCAGTTTGAGTCATTCCTCCAAGAGATTGACCAGGGAAAGTGAAAACCCTCATTGGCTATCATAGCCAATTTATAATAGACAATAAGTCTGGAAAATAGAATCTATAGAACTATTATTATTTTAAACGTTAAAGTCATTCTTGTCTCTTGGCTCTTCTACTTCCCCATGTTTTCTTTTTTCTGTCTTTTGTCCCTCACCAATTCCCACTAATTATTTTCTTTAAATGCCTTTGGTATATACACTATCCTATCCATTTCAGTTATAAGTACTCTAGTGCAGGGTTTCTTAGCTAAATAGACCCCCTGCTTCCAATCCCACCCTGTCTATATATTTTGCATACTTTTTCCAGGCAGACATCCAAATTACACATATCATGTCTCCAGCTTTCAAATTTCCAGTGGCTCTTAAGGTTAACTAAATAAAATCTTAAAATTTAACTAGCATCAAGCTCTTCCACAATCTATTTCCATCTGCTTTTCAAATTTACATACCACTACTCCCTTATATGATTTGTGAATCGGTCACCAACTTAACTGTCATTGCCAGAGTGCATACTGTGTGTCAGGCGCTGTGCTTATAAATTTATATACATAGTTTCCTATAATATTTATAACTATGATGATTTTTAAATGAATCTGCAAATTATTTGAACCTACTCCCATTGAGAGAAGGGGTCTACGTCCCCTTCCTGAGACTCTGGCTAACTCAGTGACGACCTTGTAACTAACAGAATGAACCATAATTGGTACTGTTTAAATTCTTAGGCTGTATGAAGTGATAAAATTGTCTCTTCTTTGCTAAAAGGAAGGGGGGAAAAAAAGATTGAAACTAATACAAAATATGTAGCCATTTAGAATGGAATGAGTAGGCAGTATAAACCTCTTGGAATACTCACCTTTGGAGGCCTGATTTTCCAGTAACAAGTGCAACAATATTAGGCCACCATGCTATAAGGAAGCTCAGGCCAAATGAAAGACCACTGGTAAATGCCTCAGATGAGAACCTCTCCTGAGGTTCTACACGACAGCCAGAATCAAGTTACTCAGTTAAGAAGCTATCGCAAGATTCTGGTCCTCAGCTATCAAGTTAACCTCAATCAATGAGCCTCTCCAGCAGAGGCCGTGGGCATCGTGAAGCAGAGACAAGTTGTACTCAGTGCTATACTCTCCAAACTCTTGGTCCACAGAATCCACAAGCCTTAAAAATATTTATATTGTTATGGTTTCAGATGATTTCTTATTCAGCAATATTGACTGGAACCACTTTTAATACCTAGAAGCAAAGTGCTGCCATAACACACATCTAAAAGATGTGGCATTGGCTTTGGGACTAGACTATGAGTAAAATCTGGAAGAGCCTTGAGGGGATTATTAGCAGAAGCCCATGGGCCTACTGGAGGCTGTTGGTGAGAACGTGAATAATAGTAAGGCAAATGTTATTGAAAGTTGAGGGAAAGGGGGCCTTTGTTATACAGCAGAAGAAAGTGTGGCAACCCTGTTACCTGTAGTACCATGGAAAATTAAAAATATAACTAATGAACAATATTTTCTAGCTAAGGAAATTTCCAGGCAGAACATCGAAAATTCCACCTGGTTTCTCCTTACTGTCCATGAAAATTATAAAACAGAAAAGATGAGGTTAAGATTAAACTGCCCAGTTTTCAAGCAAAATTTAGAGGACATATAAAAGAGCCAGAACTTGGCTGGATTTGAAATTAAAACTTTCTCCTCCACAGCCTCTCCAGATGTCAGAAGATTCTCAAAGTAAGAAACAGCTTCAGGGAAAAAAGAAAAAAAAAAAAAACAGGTCACTGTCAGGAAAACATGATCTAAAGATGAAGCCAATGGCAAAACTTTGTTAACACCTCAGAAATTCTTAAAGCAATGCCCCATAACCTTTTCAAAAAGACAAAGATTTTATAAAGATCCTGAGGGCATGCTTCATAAAGCCTCTGTTAAATAATAGAGCATCTAAGAATCTTTATTCCACAAAGCCTCAAAGTAGACAAAGGTTGATCTTAAAGAGATCTGTGGGTATAGTTTTATCTAATGGAGTGAATAGAACTTGATACATAAAAAGCCAACACTTCTTTGCCTAAGTATACCTGCTTGGACTGAAAGTAACACAGCCAATACAAAAGAAAAATAGGCCCATGGACTCCTGACTTTTTACTAGGAGGAAGCAAGCTGAGGTTATTCAATTCAGTTGCAGACACAAACTAGTCATCCCTTGGTATTCATGGGGATTGGTTCTAGGATTCTTGTAAATCCCAAACTGTGAGGATGTTCAAGTCCCTGATATAAAATGACATATTATTTGTATACAACCTTTGCACATCCTCTCATACACTTTAAATCATCTCTAGATTACTTATAAAACCAAATACAATGTAAATGCTATGGAAATAGTTGTTACACTGTACTATTTAGGGAATAAGGACAAGAAAAAAAAGTTCAGTACATGTTCAATACAAACATAATTTTTCTTTTAATATTTTCAATCTGCAGTTGGTAGAATCCATGGATGTGGAACCCATGGATAGTAAAGCCAACTGTACTTGTATTCAATTATTATTTAATTGTAAACACAAACTACTTTTTAATTGGAAAAGAAAGGAGACCTTAGAAGGCAAAACTAAGAGCCCAAAGGGTGGGGGGTCAAATGCTACAAGAACAACTCACAGAGAACAGCACTGACTCACACTGAAGGAATTGGTATCATGTACCCTGTTAGATTTCAGAATTGCTGTGGGCCAGTGACTACTGTATCTTCCCATTTTCTCCATTCTGGAATGGAAATGACTTTTACAACACTCATTTTCATGCTTAACCATAATTCGTTAATAGGAAAAAAGGGAGGTGGATAACATTTCTCTTTTGCTAACAGTTCTTCAGAGAGATTTGAAACATGCCCAAGAAACCCAGCCCAAATCACCTCATCTGTGCCTGGACCTAAATTAGATGGTGATATTCTGGACCTCAGACCTAAGACTGATGTTGTAATGGGATGAGACACTCTAGTGAGTATATATTGTACATGAGATTAATGTAAATAATTTGTGGGCAAGGAGCAGACTGTGTTTTAAAATAGATTCACAAATTCTTTGACGCTCCTTCCATCAAAAGCTGAGGTCTATATGCCCTCTTGTGTTGTAACAAGACTATCTTTGTGACTCACTTGTAGCCAATAGAATGTAGTAGAAGTGATGCTGTGTGGCTTCTAAAGATAAGTCAAAATAAACTATATAGCTTCCAGCTAGCAATTTTGGAACACTTACCATAGAAGATCTGAACTACCGTGTAAGAAGTCCAACTACCCTAAGGCCACCAGACTTTAAACAAGCCCAGACCACGTGAAGAGGCCACATGCATATGCTATGACTGACAGGCCCAGCTCACATCCAAGAATACTGACAGCACAACCACCATACAAAGATAGCTTCAAGTGATTTGGTCCCCCACTGTCAAGTCACCCCCAGTCATCATGCCTCCCTAGCTGAAGCACAAAGCATCACTAAGCAGGGACAAGTTTCCCCCACTAAGCCCTTCCAAATTCCTGACCAACAGGAACTTTGAACATATTAAAATGGCCATTTATGCCAGGAAATTCTGGAGCAGTTTGTAAGACATTACAAGAATTAAAACAATATTGTAAAGGAATAATTCATACTTTCAGTTTTCTAAGAAAACCAAAATAAAAAGGTTAAGTAATTAACCAAGATCACAGAGCAAAGCAAAAATTCTGAAACAGATTTATCTGATTCTAAAATCAGTGTTTATGACCGTAACGCTGCACTATATTCCATAAAGTTATCTCCATTTCTGTCTTTTCTTATTAACGTTTCTCTAGCTAAGAATTATATGCACACATTATCTGATTCTCTAAGACCAAACTGTCATTCAGGGCCATAATAAATCTTATCTTCTCCATGAAGCACATTCCTAGATTCCAACCCTTAGCAATTTATTTCTTCTAACTAATCTTTTTTTTTTCAATTCTTAAGGTTTATTTTACAAATTTAGTCAAAAGTCAGCATAATGATGCTTTCACTTTTTACAATTTTATTATAGAAATATGGGGTACAAGTGAAGATTAACTACATAGGTAGGCTGCATGCAGGTGAAATTTGGGCTTCTAACTGGCTCTCCTTTCCCTGGTAGTGAATCTGGTACCCTTTGTGATATTACAGGCTTCCTATCCTCCTCCCTCCTTCCCTCCCCTAACAGTGTCCTGTGATTGCCCATCTCTCCCTTGTGTTCACGTGACTATTATTTAGGGTCCACTTACAAGTGAGAACATACAGTATTCAGTCTTGCTTCTATGATAGATCACCTAGCATGATAGTCTTCAACTCCATTCAATTTGCTGCAGAGTCCATAATTTTATTCTTCTTTATGGCTGCATAATACTCCATTGTGTATATGTACCAGTTCACTTTTGATGGGCAAAAGGATTAGTTTCATGTTTTTGCTATTATGAATAATGTGGCAATAAACGTGTGTGCAGGTATCTTTTTGATAGAATGATGTATGTTCCTCTGGGTATATTCCCAGGAGAGGGATTGCTGGATATGAAAGGTAAATTTTTAGTTCTTTTGGGAATCACTACACTGCCCTCCATAGAGATTAAACTAGTATGTACTCCCAACAACAGTGCAGAAGTGTTCCCTTTTCACCACACCCATGCCAGTATGTTGTTTTTTGACTACTTAATGGTAGCCATCCTTACCAGGGTTAGGTGGTATCTCATTGTAGTTTTGATTTGCATTTCTCTGATAATTAATAAAGCTGAGCATTTTTTCATGAGTCTGTTGGCTGCTTGTATGTCTTCTTTTGAGAAGTGTCTGTTCATGTCCTTTGCCTACTTTTTAATGGGGTTGTTTGTTTTTTCCTTTCACTTTGTTGAGTTCCTTGTAGATTCTGGATGTTAGGCCTTTGTCAGATGCATAATTTACCAATATTTTTCCCATTCTGTGGGTTATCTCTTTACTCTCCTAATGGTTTCTTTTGTTGTGCAAAAGTTTTTCAGTTAGATGAGATCTATCTTGTCTATCTTAGTTTTCACGGTTTTTGCTTTTGGGGTCTTCTAACTTGTCTTAAAGTTATTTTCTACAACTTTCAAATGAAAACTCTTGGATACTACCATTACTAATTCACAATTAGTGAATTTATTGCTTTTTCATTCAAAATTCAAATGTCTCTAGTATCAAAGCAGGTAATATACATAAATGAACTAGGTACAAAAGAATAAAAGTGATCTGGATTAAGTTACTTGGGAAGCAGATGCCCCATGTAAATGAGTCGTCACCACTCAGCTCTAGCACATTGATTTTCTTCACAGCATATATCACCAACTGACATATATTTGTTTATTGTCTCTCATCTCATTAGAATGTAGGTGTTTCGAGATGAGGAACTTTTTCTGCTTTGTATGCTGCTTTGATGCCAGAAATAAATAATTTTATATGCTATCTCCCAATTTCTAAATGTTGACAACTAATTTTTAAAATATCAAACTATTTTAGGGATGGGTAAACAAAACACATCTGCAGCCTTGGATTTAACCTGAGGGCTGTATCTTCAGCCTCTGCACTAAAGGAATCTTAGATTTCTTAATCTTTCTAATTTCTCAGAATAGATAGCTTGATAAGCAATTATAATGGTGATCATCAAATCTCAAATATTTGCACTTGGGGCACTGCTACAATTCAGCTGTGTATTATTAACATGCTACTCAAAATATTCTCTCACATCTCAAAAGAATATTGCTTTGGCTTATGATTTGAAACGACCACCTGGACTTCACATGACCATCTCACATCCAAGATTCTAAAGCTAAATTTCTTCTACTTCCAGCTGTTAAGTGTTGAGAAATGTCAATCCCATATGTTCCCAGTAATAAAGGGGAAAGGCAGTGGAAAGAAAATAGATTGGATTTCAAAGGGTGACAGAAAAAAAGAGTCAAGCTTGAACTATATTTCCACAGTTGATCAATAAGCTTTCCAATGGCAATTTTGTTTTCCTTTTTGACTGATTTTAGTATTTTTATATTATACAATCTAAAATTTTATTTCAGTCGACCTTTGCGTTCTCTGGTAACATTTTTTATCTTTTCCATATAAAAATTATTAAATAGGAACTTTAAAATGTTTTCTAATTACTTAGAGATTAACTCTAATAAAAGTCACATCTAATAACTAAAGTGTGTTTGACTTTAAACATGGGTCACTTAGCAACAAGCCTAATTGTGTAGGGTTGAGAACACTTTTAAGATACTTTTTAAAAATACTAAAAAAAAAAGCATTTCCAGTGTACCCTATGCTAGCTGACCCACAGCAAGTCAATCATCAACGTTTGAAGACGTAAAAGGAAATGAGATGTCTTCATGTTCCTTTTCTGTGCATGGTCCAATGAATACAGCCTTGAGATGCCCATAGAAGAAATCAACAAACATCAGAGGAATTCAACATATCAAATGATTATAAGTCCAAAAGAGTAAAATGCCTGCTAGCCTCCTATAGTCCATATTTAGTACATAATCTTAATGGTTATAGAGATGAATTCACCATATGCAGTTCCATAATGGCATTTATTTTGTATGCTGGCAGATTTTATTTTTAAACAGGTTCCACAATAATTTAAATTAAAAGTGACCGTGAGGAAAATTTTATTTAGCTAAAACAATTTTTCAAAATTTAGTTTATTATAGAGCCATAAACTTCCTGCAGATTAAAAATAGAGATTTCTAATTACCTATTTTGTTACAATCAAGCAATACTGAATATGATAGTCATTGAATGGGGAGACTCACAACCTGAATTTTCTTATAGATACACAGGAGAAATGATGAAACTTAGAGTTCCTAGGAAACAAGGGGAAAGTCCAAAATTTGGGTTCAAACGAACAGAAGTTTAACTTATGACTCTACCATTTGCTTGGTTTTTGACACTAGGCAAGTTATTTACCCTCTTTAAACCTGAATTTACTTTATTCATTTAGAAAAAGTAAAATTGCAATACCTTTTCTTAAGATTAATTTTGGAATTAAAATAAATGCATATATACCATGTAAGCCATTGAAATGAAGATGAAATCATTAATTCAACATGGCATAGTCTAGCCTAATGTAATGCAACTGCACAGGAAAAGCGTCTAGAATACCATGGTATCACAAAAGACAGTAATCAAAGATAATCCATCTGGGTCTTGAAAGGACAGACTGAGAATGGGAAGACATTTTTTATCTTATTCTTAAACTCTGACACAATGATGAGAAAGTAGAAGCCATTTTTTTAGAGAAATGCACACTTTAGGTAAAATTAACTTTACCGACTTTGTCTTTTCAGAAACAGACTTCCTGGTACCAAGTATCAGAGATATCTCATAGTGGCAATCAAGCTTGCCTAGAGTAAAGGGAATTTACAAGGCCTAAGACATCATGCATTGGGCAAGGATTGTAAAAGTCATGAAACTTGTAATTACAAAAGTTATCACCACTCAGAGGGAGAGCAGGTGAGGATTCAATCTTCCAGTAGATTGGGCACTATCTACAGTGAAGTCAAGATCCCCTGAAGCTACCCACTGGGAATGCCTAGGAGATAAGGGTAGGTGCACCCTCCATTAGCTCTAAGGAATGTCACTCAGGAAGGTACAGGAGAATTAGAATCATTGTCACACCCTTCTCTAGGAGCTATGATAATATGGACAGACATTAATGGGTCTCTGTGTCACAGGATCTCCAAGACATCCACAGGTAGTCCATAAGAAAATCACAGCAGTCACATGCAACATCTCCAAGGAAGGGATTTAAGCCAGGACTTTGCGGGGGCTACAACACCACACTCACCTAGGGTGTAGGCCCACTCCCTGTCTGTGGGGGGTGAAGCTTTCTTTAAAAAATCTTATCTTCTTTCACCTCTGTGTGTTGCAATTCTTTGCATTTACTCAGATCTCTGGGTTGCCAGCATGCACCTCTGGTTTGCCGGCTCCGACGGTGCTGCATCTCCCTCGCCTCTCCTCCCCTATCCATTCACCCTCACCCTGTCCCTAACAGGTCTTACTACAAATTTAATGCAGACAATGCTCCCTCTAGCTCATCCTCCCTAAGAAAATAAAATGAAATAAAAATAAGTTGCAGAATGTTATGTATAATATAAAATCAACTACATGACACTGTAAAGCATGCATTATTATACTTAATAATTATATGATACTCAATAATTATATATACTTAATAATTATATGATAAATACACACAGAAATAGCCAACACCAGATTCAGGACAGTAGTAATCTTTGAAGAAAGCAAGGCTATGAAATCAGAGAGGGTTACACAAAGGGTTTCAACTCTCTCCAATGTTTCATTTTCTCAACAATAAAACTAGACTGAAACAAAAAATGGTGAAATGTTTAGTTCTATAGATCTGGCTATTAGGTATATGGAATTTGCTGTATTATTCATCACATCTGTACATTCAAAATATTTCACAATAAAAAGAAGCTGCTTTCTCAGTCACACAAATACAAACAGGCAATTCCTCAAAGCAGACAACAGCTGTTCTAGAGATATCGAGGAGTTGAGATGGAAATGAGGAGGGGCAAGGATAATGAAGGCAGGAGATGGAGGGGGTTAAAGGAATAAGAGTGCTGGGTATAGAAAAGTGGTTCCTCTCCAACACTTGAAAACCTGAAAGATACTTTGCTCCCCCCAAGAATTAAAAAAAGAACTCAGCTATATACGATGTGAAAAGGTCAGAAATGATTCATTGTTAATCCAGAAATCAGGGTACTTTACAGAATAGATATTATCTAAAAACATTATTAAGCTTAAAATACTTACTACAACCCCACTCTTGGTGGTAGTTTCTCTGTATGTGAAGTTGCAAATTGCCCAGGCTAAATAATATGTGGACATGAGAGGGGTCTGTGAAAAGTGATCCGTAACCCATCCATCTTCCTCAAACACAGAAGTTTCCACTGGCATATTAGATAAAGATAAATAGGTTGCTTGATGCTTGATGCTGATTTTGAAAGTAGCCTTGTAGATTGGTTCATCAAAACAAGGAAATGCCTTTCTGGCATGTGTAGGCGAAAACTGAGTAACACCAAGGAATCTGGAAAAAAGAAAATGACATTCTCAATTACCTTCATGGCTTAAGTTATAGCCATATTACATGCTTCTGCTGCTAAAATAATATATTTTGCCACGTTTCAATATTCTTTTTTTTTGAACCAAACTCAAGTGCATGAATAACATTCATTTATAATATACTTCCCCAACAATAAAAGTTCTTCAGGAAAGTTTTTGTCTCAATTAAAATAAATCCTCTAAACCCAGAGCAATGTTTATTAGATGAAACATTACACTCTACAGAAAAATGACTTCTTGACATCACACTGGCAAAAACTGGAAGAAAATATTCTACTTTTTGTGTGCTTCACTTTCTTCCCTAAAGCTGTGCAACACATAAAGACAATGAAATCAAAATTCAGAAGTTGTTCTCAAATATATGTAGAATATAGATCATCACCTGGGAAATATCTGCATCCTCAAATTTCCACAAGACATAGCCTGATTTTGCTAATAAAAATAAGTTTGGAACCTGATAAATACCGATTTAAATTCTGGCTCCACAACTTTCTTTGCCATATCTTCTTGGTCAGTTAGTAAACTTTCCTAATGTATAATTGTTCACTGCTGAAAAAGGAAATAAGTCTATCTCAAAAAGCATTGTAATGCTTAGATAAAAATAAAAAGTGTAAAGTACCCATTACTGCTTCACTGACTGCATGGAGCAGTCACAACATCTTCACCCTCTCTTGGAGCATAGGAGAATACTGAATAGTCCAGAGATTATTGATTTATACTACTAATATATATTGTAGCATTACATGTTAATATAATAAATATACACTATAATAAATATGTCAATATGTGTGCTTACACACACATATACTACACTCAAATTTTTCTGATCAAGCTGTATCTTATTAAAATTCTAACTAGAAGCAGCCTCTATATCTTTCATGGCTTATAGTTACAAATGAAGACACTCAAATTTGGTACTCTTTTAAATAAGAAAGCAGTCACACCTATCATAATACTACAAAAAAAAAAGGATTGGCAGTAATGGGACACAGTCGGGGGAAGGGGGGGTTCACATAACATCAGTAAGGATGCCTGATCCTAATCCAGGTGAAGTGAGGTCCAATGGGAGGCCCAAAACTTCACCTGTACCTAAACCATTTATGTATGCAATCCTGACTTGTACCCCACAACTTTAAAATAAAAAACATATATTTTACAAAAAGAAAAGAAAAAACAGTCATGGCAAAAGTAAGCTATTCATTTTGACAGTTTCATAAAGAAAAGTCCAGAAAACTTTTTTTTTCTACTAACAAAAGTTAACACAAGTTACAAAATTGATATACGGCAAATCAATATCAGACCCTTTGTAGAACACTATTGAATTTTAAAGCAATTTCTTTTTTTTTTTTTTTTTTTGAGTTGGAGTCTCACTCTGTCACCCAGACTGGAGTGCAGTGGCCACTCCCGGCCACTGCAACTTCGACCTGCTGGGCTCTGGCGATCCTTCCGCCTCAGCCTTCCAAGTAGTTGGAAGTACAATCGCGCGCTACCACACCCAGCTAATTTTTTGATTTATTGTAGAGATGAGGTCTCACCAAGTTGCCCAGGTGGGTCTCGAACCTGCAGGCTCAGGCAATCCACTCACCTCAGACTTCCAAAGCGCGGGATTACAGGCTGAGCCACTAAGCCTGCCCAGCAATTTCTTTAAAAGGCTCTTTCCCCTATAAGTACTTCTGTCACCACACCTCTTTCCATCATCCATGGTATACATGGTGAATCTAACATGGCACACATTGCCACAGAGCCTCGAGTTAGTCTCAAAATATTATTCTTAGCACAGCACTTCAGGCAACTACTATCAATCACTACAAGTGGTCATGTGTACTACTCCTCTTTAGCTAGCCCTGGCTCAAATCATGAGGTGTAAATATTTATACCATTTTAAAATTATGAAGCTTATATTTGTCACTGAAGGTCTAATCTTTTAAAGTTCAATTTTGAAATGGAGAAAAACAAAACATTTTAAAGATTAATGTATACTTAGTCTCACAGAAAGGATTTTTGAGAGTTATCTTGGAAACAGCACCAGGATACCACATAACAGATTTTGTAAAGTAACTTAACTGTCTGAGCCTGTTTTTTTACTAGTAGAGAAAAAGTAATGTTTCCTAGACTTTTCTTACAAACTGTCAAAATGAATAGATGAGATAGTACATGGAAAAGAGGTTTTAACTACAAATCTTCATACACATATAGGTTAAAGTTGGAAGTAATAGTAGAAACAAATTGTCCCACTCAAGGAAATTTCTGAAATGAAAAAGTAGATCCAGCAGGATTATATGATTTGTCTGAAGCCACACAGGCAATTAAAACAAAGCTGAGTCTAGCAATTACATTTTCTGAATTATATTTCAAAGCAGTAAAATTAATTTTTAGTCATAATTTATAAACAATGTTTTAATTCAACTGTAAGTAACAAAGATTTTTCTTTCCAAATTTGCCAGTAACGTGATGATGTTTTCCTTACTATTTTCTGCTGATAGTAATACAGTTTCTGCTTAATAAAATGTCAGTACCTTTTAGTTAAAAAGGCAACCTTTTACAATTTTGTCTTCATGTGCTTTTATCTTAACATAATACTCATGAATCTTAACTTTCAACTTATTAATTAAAATGTCCACTGAGCTTAATATTTATCTGGTGAGGCTATTTAAAAACACCCGTGGAATTTTATGTATGAGAAAAAGTACTCCCTTTGAATTTTGAATTATCTGAGAACACCAGTTCAAGCGTTGAAAGAATAGATGTCTTCTATGTGTGAGATTTACACTATACAGGTTGAATATCCCTTATCTGAAATGCTTGGAAACAAAAGTATTTCAGATTTTGAATTTTTTTGAATTTTGGAATATTTTTCTTATTATGCTTATTAAATATTTTTAATGCTTATTAAAAATATAAGCATTATATCCAAAATTCTCTAATAAGCATTTCTTTTGAGAATCATGTTGGTGCTAAAAAAGTTTTGGGTTTTGTAGCATTTCAGGTTTTCAATTTTTGAATTAGAGTTATTCAACTTGTATTAGGTACTTGACAAGATTTTTTTAAAAGATATAACCGTTTTTGTCCTTAAGGTCTTTATAATCCAATTGAAAAATATATATTTTCATGAAACATACATATTTTATGAAAAATGCAAGGACCATTAATAACATTAGAGAAAAAGTCCTACAAGAGTTCAACAGAGAAGTTGTAATTAGAATGTATTAGTCTTTAGTAAAGATCAAATATGTCTTTGATATTAAGTAATTAATGGGTAACAATTTATTAGCTGTAGAAGATGTAAACACCTCTGGACTAATGAGAAATTAAGAAAACAAATATTTTGCAGAGGAAAACATCGTGCAATCTCTTTTTGCCTTACTTAGTAAGTAAATAGGTTAGGGAAGGTAGTCATTTAAATCACTGATCATCAGAGTTGAAAAGGACTATAAAGATCACCTAGTGACCTCTGAAATTAATATTCTTAATGAATTCACACACACAGTATATATATATATATATATGCACAGAGGACCACTATATATTCTGATAATGTCTAAATGAGGAAATACCAATTTCACAGTCTGGCACCTGAGGATGACTGCAATTGAATTTCAATTCAGTATTTAGAAAATCAAAAGATGTTTGTTGGTTCAAAAAAAAAAACCAGCAGTTGGACTAGATTACATTTAAGGTATTTTTCAAGCTTGAGATATTGTAACTAAACAAAAATTAGAAATAAAGTATTCCTCAAATTTAATAGATTCTTTGAAAATGTGAAATAACACAATTGCTAAATAGCTTTTTACTACAAGTTCTATAATGCATTTGCTTCTCTTAATCATTCCTTTTTAAGTGTTCAAGACTGAGAAGAAAAAGATAAATATATATGCTTCTTTTCTGCAAAGAGTTTACACGCTAACAAAATAAATTAAGCATATACCCAAACAGAAAAGCATAACAAAGGGGGGGAAATGTATGTCATGCTTTTCTAACTGTTTGGGTATATGCTTAATTTATTTTGTTAGCATATAAACTCTTTGCAGAAAAGAAGTAGAGTTTCTCAACCTTGGCGCTACTGGATAGTAGTAGTTTAGGTTAGGTAATTACCCATTGTGGGAGGGTGACCTAAGAATTGTAGGATCTTTAGCTGTAGCCCAGGTTTCTACCACTAGGTGCCAGTAGCATCCCCTCTCCCCAAGTGAGAGGACCAAAAATTTCTTTAGTTATTGCAAAAGTGCCCTGGTGGACAACACAGCCCCACCTAAAAAACCACCAACCTAAAGAACTCAAAGAAGGCATTATGGAGATGGAAGCATACAAATTTGACTTGAAGCCTAGGTAGAAGTTTAAAGGTCAAAGGTAGATGGAGAAATGAGCAAGTTGACTATAGGTAGCATAGAAACAACCCTTCAAAAAAGCTTTGATGCATATATTAAGTTAGTGCCTTGTCTGTTGTCTTGCAGATTCTAGTTATATCAGATCTCAATATTTCAAGTCCATCTCTAACACTTCTCTCACCTTTGTTACTCTTCTTTCTAACAAAGAGAACCAGTTTCAGGTCAGTACCCTTAACAGGCAACAGTGCCTGTAGGATTTCAAAAATAAAATTTTGTCTTCACTGCATATATTTTTTGGTTGCCTTCACCTGGTGGAAGTAAGACTTCTTTTCTGCTTATTGTCATTAAAAGTGTCAAAGAGACTCCTAAAAAGAGTGATTTAGAGAAGAAAATGAGTTTAGAGTGAAACTGAGGTGGTAGCAGGACACCAGGCAGAAGAAATATAAAAACTTAATTAAAAATAGAAAACATTTTAATATACAGTATGGTTATGAAATATATATAAAGACAGCAAAAAGTAAAAGAAAACAAGATTAGAAGATAACAGGAACAAATATTTTGTTGTCTGTTTTTCTCCATTCTTAAAGAAAATGATTTTTATCTTTTAATGAATCTCTCCATTGCCATAAAAAAATTCCACTTTCAAAAGTGACATTCTGGGAGTGTAACTCCCAGAATGTCACTTTAGCATAACTAGAAAAAAATGTGAATAACATACATGTATTTTAATTCTCTTCTATCTAAAATAAATTAGTTGATTTTCTTAACAACTTGTCTATTTGACATTTTGGTTGAGCTAAGAAGGAAGGCTTAAAGCTCTGTGTTGTCTCTGAAGGATATAGAGAATTGATTTCTTCTTATTTCTACGGAAGTTCACTAGGCAAGCTACTTGTGTCAAGTCATTATGATAACATTCAGCAGAAGTAATGCATTAACGTTGGTTGATATTGCCAACAAATTACAGTATGTGATACAAAACAATTTCTGCTCCATTATTTTCAGTTTGTCTTTTCATAAAAGTAAGATATGCAGAGGAAACAAACATTTGCATAACACTGTTTGTATTCAGATTGATTCATTTTTCACCGTGGAATCCACCAAAATCACGGCATGGAGGATTTGAAAGATTTCCGTTGAGACCACATCTGTACGTACCACATGATTTTAAAAATGATCTTTGAAATTACTTCTATAGTGATTACAATTTGTCAAATATTGCAATTGTTTAAGATTTAGTAATAAAAACTCCCAAAATCTATGGAAAAGTTCTAATGGACCACCTAGCTACTATTCAACTGATTGCATATAAACAGACTAATACAAGGTCATGGAAGTTACACATGTCCCATTAAAAGTTAAGGTTGTTAATCAAAATGCAAATTGTTACCCAATGACAAAATGTTTTAAGCCAAAATGGGTCGTTGTTTAGACTGTGTGTTTTTATGCACTTCAATGAGTCATTAAACCTCTGCTATTTCAGAAGAGAAGTACTCCTGCTGAATATTCAATACTATAAGCAAGTGTGTAGTCTATTTTTTTTTAAATAACCATTGGAGTAAACTAAAAACATAAGGCAATAATGCCAGCAATATGTATGTAGGAAGTGGTGCATATGTGAATAATCGTGTTATAAAAACAGAGTATAATATTCATGATTGTTTTTCCATTTATATACTAAATACTCTTACCAAAAATGAGTACTGAGTACTTGATCACCATTGATGGAGAGTATTATGAATGCACTAAAATTATTTTCCCAGGTCATAATATTAGGTTGCCATAAAAAGAAATAAAGTTAGTAACTGAGATTCATTTTTTTTTTTACTGGAAATAGCAAAGTATTATATAAGTATTATGAAGTACTTCTGCTGTAAAAACTCACAAAAAGTCTTATAGACAATATCTAATGAATGATATGTCTTTTCCTTGGTACTCAGGGTTTTTCTGCTTGCTGTACCAGCACCCTCCTCACCCTTTGGTGACTGATTCTTACTATTTACACTGCTGATAGGGAGCGGTGCTGTGATCAGAGAATTGTCTGTTTCTTGTTTCCCTCAGTCTTTCCACTCCCTCAATTCTCTCCAACTCACATTATCTGACCCGAGGTTGGGGCTCCTTTAGTTGTGAAATGTCACTGCCTTTCTTTTCCCTCTCTTCTTCTTGGTGACAAGACTCTGCTTCTTTCTTTTCACCTTTTTCTCCCAATCCCTGTCTTTTAAACACTGCTTAGAAGGGTGGGGGCCAAAACAAACAGAAGCCTAAGCAATGTCCACAGACACCATTTCTCTGCTGTTTTATCAGCAAGGGGAAACCCCAAAGCAAGAACATTGATCCTACATGACCTTGTAACAGTCCAAATAAAAAATCTCCTGCCATGGACTAAATATTAATATCTAGTATCCACAGGAGTGTTTACCAAATGTCAGACACTGTTCTAAGTACTTTATTACTCATGTAATCCTCACAATAACATTATACAATAGAATATCATTATCTCCATTTTCCAGATGAGGACAACAGACACAGAACAACTAGGAAATCTGACCAAGGTCATAAAGCTAATAAGTGACAGAGTCAGGACATGAGGTCAAGCAGTCTGTTTGCATAGTCCCTGCTTAGGAGTAAGAGAATGAACACACAAAATACACACACACTTTTCCATCCAGTAACACAGCAAAAATGGACTTGAATCTATTCTTAAAAGACATAAAAAGTAATCAACAATGGTAATTTTTAAATTCATTCTTCATCCAACCTCTATTTTTTTTTTAACTTGTGCAGTCGCAAGTAAAGATCTGAATAATTAAACTAAAGCTTCATCTTGGAAGTTCACACGAGTGGGCCCAGGTAGGAATCAATTCACCCATTCCTTCACAACTAGGGTCAGCACTCTTTAAATGTAAGGCCCAGCCCAAGTTTTCAGAGGCTTGAAGACAAAGAGGACAGGAAAGGAGAGCCTGAACCCTTCACCCCAATTCAGCTCCATGCAATCTTGCCAATCTTATTCCACCCACACAGCTCCACCATCACCAACCAGCTGTACCTATTTGCGAATCATTTCAGATTGTCCAGAAAACTGGAAAGAACAAGAAATATTTTTCACATTTGAGTTTTTCCAAATCCTGTCTAGTAAAATCCTATAGGAGAGAGTATCCACTTCCAAGTGCTAGAAAGTAGACTGGCATAGAACTTTGAAAAATCCAGCTACCACTGTAAAACGGAGAGAAACTAAAGAATATGCAAAGAATTTAGAGAACAATAATGATTATAATGGTTGTAGTGGTGATGATGGTGATAATGATGATGATACTTATTATTATCATTTCTGGGAATTGGGAGGATGAGCATGGGGGTGGAGGATGGATGCCCTTACTTATAGACTATAAAACGCTTGTGTTTGAAAGGTAAATTATTTCTTCCTTGTCATTTTTTACCACTCTTTGAAGTCATACTTAAAGAGGTGAGTCATATTTTTGTAATCATGTTGACCAAATGTCACTATCCTCAAGCAAATCTCAACTGTTGCCCTGTACTGTTGTCTCAAGCCCAACCCTATACACACTGGCAAAAATCAGTTTAAGGAAACAAACATGTTGTGTGAACAAAACAAATACAGGGAAAACCAGTAGCAGGTCCATCTTTGTTTGAAAGGGATCCAAGGCAGATAGGCTCTGTTTGGAGTTGCACTGAATAAATAAAAACACAGGCAAACTGCACAGCCAACAAAGGCAAAAAATAGACATATGGAATTACACCAAACTAAAAATTTTCTGCACTGCAAAGGAAACAATCAACAGAGTGAACAGACAACCTAAAAAATATTTTCAAACTGTACATCTGATATGAAATTAATAGCCAAAACATATAAGGAATTCAAACAACCCAGTAACACAAAGAAAAATAGTCTGATTAAAAAATAGGCAAAAGATCTGAATAGACATTTCCCAAATGAAGACATACAAATGGCCAATGGGCATATTTTTTAAATGCTCAACCCCACTAATCATCAGGGAAATGCAAACCAAATCTACAATGAGATATCACCTCATATTTGTTACAATGACTATTATCAAAAATACAAAAAGTAACAACTGTTAGCGAGGATGTAGAGAAAAAGGAACCTTTGCACACTGTTGGTGGCAATAAATTAGTATGATGATTCATTTAAAAAATTAAAGATAGAATTACTATATGACCCAGCAATCCTACTATGGGGTATATATCCCAGAAAAAGAAAATCAATATGTTGATGAGATAACTGCATTCTCATGTTTGTCGCAGCACTATTTACAATAGCTAAGTTATGTAATCAACCTGAATTCATTGATGGACTAATGGACAAAGAAAATGAATATATACACAATAGAATAATATTCAGTCATAAAAAGAAGAAAATTCTATCATTTTTGACAACATGAATGAACCTGGAAGATCTTATATTAAGTGAATAAGCCAAGTACAGAAAGGTAAATCCATGTGATCTCACTCATATATGTAATCTAAAAAAGTTGATCGCATTGAATTAGAGAGTAAAATGGTACCAGAGAATGGGTGGTTAGAGGGAGAGGGGATTTGAGATGCTGGTCAAAGGATGCATAATTACAATTAGATAGGAGGAATAAATTCAAGAGATTTATTGTACAGCAGGGTAACTATAATAACAATATATTGTATTCTTGAAAAAATGTTGAGAGAATGGATGTTGTATTCTCATTACAAAAATAACTACATCAGGTGATACATTTGTTAATTAACTAGACTTAACTATCCCAAATGCACATGTCATGTAAAACATTATATTGTACGTGATAAATATATATATATAACTTTATGTGTTAATTTATAAATAAATAAATTTGAAAGAACCACAGGCTAGATAATCTTACACTTTCACAGAAACTATATTTTATTACATACAGCATGATCAAATCAAATGGCACCACCAAAAAAGCACCGCAAGACAAACACCAATTGTATGAACTTTTCTCCCTGGGTGAGTCAGTATTAAATGGACGGAGTTTTTTGTTAAAATACTCTCTAGATATAGTTTACTGGTGGCATTTTGAATTGTGCCCAAAATCCAGCACTGGACCCCGCTTAGCCATATGGTTATGTGTACCTGGCAGGAAAACAGTTAGCTAAGACCATAAAGGAATCATAGAAAAAAGTTTTCAGAGAAACAAATAGTTCTCAAAGATTTTTCAGTTCACAGCCTTCTATAGAGGAACAAAAAGCCTGCTACTTACTCCCAGTTGGTCTTGTAAAACTACCTGTTTGCCAAAATGAATGGGGAAAAAACTGCCTTCAATATAAAACAATGTGATTTTCTTATTTTTATTAAATATCATGACTATTAAGTCATTCTAGGAAAATTACAAGACAGTAAACCACATATACTAATACCAAAATAGAGTCAATGCCTACCTAGGAATAAAATCCTTCATGCTTTCACAAAATTTTTGCAAAAGGGTGGTCCCAACTCCCTTTGAAAAATCACAATTATTGTCTCCCCATTTTACTCAGAAATAATAGTTTGGCTCTGAACAATCCTTTATAGAAAAAAGGTCTCCTATTTTCATTCCATCTTCTGTCACTTTGGCATGTTACAGACCCTATCAAAGTTTGCTAAAGAAAAACAGCCTCTCTTTACAAAGTGAATAAAATGTTCACTTACCTTGGGTAAATTTCCCCTTTCAATCCGACCACCTGGATCTAAATTAAGGTACTTTGAACATGGGTGTGCTCACCATCTGGCTACCCAAAAGCAGCAATTACTTCAGGTAAATGAACTTTTTACCTAATTCAAAGCAAGCATATTCTCCAATAGGAGACTATGGAATAAATGCAAACCCATTTTTATCTGCCTGCTGCACACCTAGTTGAGGAAAAAGTGAATATGTGTTCTGCTGACCAGAGATAATTTGCGCTTGTGTGTTAACATTTCAATTTTTAGAAAAAAATGTATCTATTTTCATCATTCAACAAGTGTTGAATTTTTTCTTAGCCAAAAGAGTAACCAAGAGTAGAGAATTTGCTTCCAGCTGGGAAACCTTGGGCTTCAACGGAGAGCTTGTCTTCTAACCTTTATCCTCTACAGTGTGAAAACCAGGAAAAGCAAGTCTTCCCTGTAGTAAAAAACCAGGCTTCGTCCAACACCAATGAAAAATAAAAAACCTTTCAGAGGTCCAAGGTATATAGCACACAGTGGAAATCTAATTTTTCTGCCCTCACCAAAATACTTTCTCTCAGATCTCCGAAAAGTGAACCGAAGGATCAGAGTGATAGGACATTAATGAGTTATTGTTTCCACATAGGCTAAGTAAAGGGGACTGAGTTGTAAGTATGTTCTTAAGTACTTCAAGTTGCTCAATGTTACTCCCTCTGGCAGATTAAACATTTGTTTTCATTACAGAAATTAGCCTATAATTAAATTGGAAAAATTATGACTAAAGTTCAAGATATTTAATCATCAATCAAATGAAAATCAGAGTTTGCATCTGTGTCCTATGTAAAAGTGGTTTTTAAAATGCCAATTTACACTGCATTTTGGGAACAAAATCAACACCAATAAAACTCCAACCCTAACTGAGTTCCTGATATTGGTCTGTTTAAAAACAACAAAGCAACAACAAAAAAAGTTTAATATATGGAGTGTTGACATGATTCTGAAATGGTTTATCAGATCTCTTTTGCCTTATCAACTCCACTAGAAATAGCCAAGAAATTATCAGATTCGGTCTGGTAATGAGGAGGGGAAAAAATGAGGAACAAAAACTTTCTCTAAGATACTGTTTAAAAATAAAGCAATCCTGGGATTTTTCAGAACACTGAATCCTGCATTTCTATTGGGGTGCAGAGTTTAATCGTATGAGCACTAGGTTAATAATCTTTCAACCAAGTTATTTACCTCTTTGGGGAAAAACTGCAGGAGAGACTCTGAATACAAATATACACTAGGGGTATAGGAAATCAGCTATGGGTCAAGCAGAAACATCTGGTCTTTTTAAAATTCCTGTTAATTTGAAAGCACTGACCAAAACAAGCTCAGTCCTGCCAAATATATCTTGGCATGACTCAAAAACAGTTTTTGCTGGAAGTATTTATTTCACCACACCAAGATGTTGTAATGATATGCAACTCCCACCATTGACATTTTTGACATAACAAACTTGTTTCTAAACAGCATGCAAATTTGTCTTGTATGTCTGTCTCCTATATTTGATATAATTGTGAGTGTGAGGAGGATGTTTTGGGGTATTTTGATTGTAATTTCTGTTTGTTTGTTTTTGAAGTTGGTTTTTAACTCCCTCAGCCAGGCTGGAGTGCAGTCACAGGATCACAGCACACTGTATCCTTGACTTCTTGAGCTCAGGTGATCCTTTTGCCTCAGTCTCATAAGTAGCTGGGACTACAGGTGTGCACCATCATGCCCAGCCAATTTTTTTAAATTTCGTTTGTAGAGATGAGGTCTTGCTATGTTGCCTAGACTGGCCTCGAATTCCTAAGCTCAAGGAATTCTCCTGTCCTGGCCTCCCAAAGTGCTGGGATTACAGGCATAAACCAGCACACCTGGCCTAATTATGGGTCTAAAAGCAAATATTTTTATTTTGTATTCTTTAGAATATATTGAAGGAAGTGGTAGAAAGGGGTTTCAATTACCCATATCTGATCTTAGGAATTAAAAATTTGTATATTCACTTATAGGAAGTTTTAACTATCATACAACTACTAAAGCATTAGGGCATTTTATTTGCAGGCAGTTACTTCATGTCACTCTACAAATAGTAAAACTTTTGTGTACTCCCATAACACATAGAAATTTCTCCATCCTCTTACATAACTTCTTGAGAGGTTCCAAATATCATGAGCTCATTCTGGATTCGGGATTGAAAGCCAAAGTTCAAGTCCTAGCTCTCCATTGACAAGCTTGCTGACCTACCTGCCCTGCGTGCTCTGAGCCCTGGTTTTCTGTTATGAGAATTACCTGAGAAAAGGAGAGGCTCTGCCTTATTACTAATCTCCAACCTGCCTCCTCTGTTAAAGTTGTTGATTTCATGTGTAAGCTCACTTTAGTTGTTAATCTGCCCTAGAGTTGTTTAACTAATTGAAATTATTTTAAAAGCAGTGAAGAATCACTTATTCACTCATTCAACAATGTATGTGAAAGCTTACTGCCACAAGACGCCGTGAGTGCTAGCATTTATGGTGGACATTCTTCATATCAGGCAGAAAACTAAGTGCTTCTTAATGCATTCACTCATGGACATCTACACCAATTCTATAAGTATAGTAGTAGTATTATCTAGACGTTAGAATTAAAAGCATGTCCTCTAGAGCCTAACTTTTTTATCTAAATCTGTGCTTTGTCAGCTCATTCCGTGATGTCGAGCTATGTAACTTCTCTGTGGCTCCATTTCCCCACCTATAAAATAGAGAATGCTGATACTAGCATCTACATCACGGAGTTCTTGTAGGATAGAGTTCATGAACCCTGCACAACAAGCCCTAGAGGTAGTCACTGCCAGGAGCTGGCAACTTAAATTACTCACCTGCCTCAAACCTTCACCATAACTGGAGAAACAGTGGGGATTCGAACTCACAGCTATTGGATTCTGAAATCTAAGCGCTAAACAATTGATGAAAAGCCCCACAGCCTCTCAAAAAATAAAAATAAAACTAGCTTTAAAAAATACTACCCTAAAACGTTCTAAAAAGTATGAAAGGTGCTCACCAACAAGGCATTTGAAACTAACTAAAGGGCTAGGGGGTCCTACTCTTCACACTGGAGTCATCTCCAGAGGCGATAGTACTTCACCAACAAACAACTGGAGTAACCCTGCGTTAGCTCAGAGGTAGCAGCCCCCACGAGGTCATTTCTCTCTGGTTTTGGCTCTGGCAGCTGTCACCCACCCCCCACTCCCCGTCCCCACTCCCCACTCCCCGTCCCCACCCCTCAGCCTGTCACTAGGAACGACGCTTTTTGCTGGGAATCTCAACTTGAAGTTTCGGAAAACTTTAAGCCGCCAAAGCCCATTTCACCGCTCTGCACCCGCCAGGGAACTACTAATAGTCCGGGGAGGTGGGCATATTGAAGGGAGGGGAGGTGTCTGCCCTGCCCTTTCCTGACATCGTAACCGAGGTTCGCTGCTGCCCTGGTCTCTGGCGCCCACCTTTTCCCTCGACGGTAACTTGATCAGTTTTCCTGTCACTCTGGCATCGCTCAGATTACAAACCACCTGGCGAGGAAGGGGGAAGGTCCCGACCAGGGGAGAAGGCGGCACTCGTCTTTGGCTCCGGCGAGTGAGTTTGTGGAGTTGGCAGCAATAGCAGCCCAAGTGTACGGGAGACCCCGGGGGATTCTGGGTGACCATCCTATCCCGCGTTCGCTTCCTTCCCCTGCCCCTGGCTTCCCGGGTATTGGAAGCCAGCCGGGTCCCCGAGGTCGCCGGCCGCACCGCGGTTGCTGCCGCGCGGCGGGGTGGGGCGGCGCAGGGCACCGCCTCCCTCATACCTTCTCTCCCCGTGGAGCACGTAGGAGCTGCGGAAGAAGCCCAGGAGCTCATTCTCGATCAGGGCGTTGTAGATAATCTTCAGGTTGTAATTCCTCTGCGCGTCCAGGGTCCTATTCAGCACCACCACCAAGACCTGGGTCTGCGGGTAGAGGAAAAAGCCGGCCACCGGGACAGCCCCGGCCACTCGGTCCTCGGCCACCTGCACCTTCTCCACCGCCACCCGGCAGGCGTGCAGCACGACGTAGCGGGTGGCGTTTCGGCACGCGATCTCCACGTTGACCTCCCCGGAGAAGGTGAAGTTCTCCATGAAGGCGGTGAGCATCAGATTGTAGTGCAGCGGCTTGAGGTGGCCCGACAGACGCAACTGCGTCCACGGCTGCCGCTGCTCCCGCTCCTCCTCCGACGGCGGCTGGGTGGATGGGGTCCCTGGGCTGGCCGCCCCGCCCGCCTCGGGCTGCGAGGGGTCCCCGCCTGCGTGGTGGTTGCGCCGGGCCGATCCCGGGAGACTCGCGTTGCCGCCGCGCTCGGGGAAGCCCGCAGGGCCACCGTCGGCGCCCGGCGCCGCGCTCGCCCCACACTCGTCGAAGCGCAGGCTGAGCAGCACGGCGAGCATGGTGACCGCCAGCAGCGCCACGATGGACACGGCAAAGGCCAGCACCAGCCGCTTGTGCACCGCGATGTGGCGCTCGGTTGTGCGGGGTCGTACTCCCACCGAGTCTGCCCACGGGTCCGAGAGCCCCCTGCCGCCGGCCCGGAGCGCGGCGTCGTCTTCCCCCATCGTAGCCGCGAAGGGTGAGCTGCGCTTCTCGGCCCCCTCCTCCTCCTCCTCCTTCTTCTTCTTCCTCCTCTTCTTTTTCTTCTTCTTCTTTTTCTTCTCCTCCTCCTGCTCCCCCCGCTCGCCGTCCAGGGCCATCACACCGCCTCCTCCTCCTCCCCCGCCCCCTCCGGCACCCCCCGCGGGCGGGCCACCCGGGCCACCGCTGGAGCAGGCATCAGAGAGCGCACGCGGACCGAGGGCGCGTCGCCGGCTGGGACCCTGGGGATGCTGACCCGGGTTCTTTTAAGACGGGTTCTGGCCACAGGCGACGGCAGCCTCGGCGCCCCCCATCAGCCCCGCCTCTCTCCCAACAGAGGCAGCCGAGGCGCTGGGCGGGAGCTCTGGGACGCGCCCAACTTGGAAAGCGCCTCGCTCGCCCCAGCGCGCGCTACTTCCCGGGCGAGCACCCGGCGCCGGGGCACATGCTGCCCCCGCCCCTGCGTTCCTGGGGCTCCGGCTCGCCCTCGCCTGAGCCGCGCTCTCGCCTCGCCTCGCCTTCCGCGGGAGCCTTCCGCGGTCCTCGGCCGGGGAGAAGGACCGGGAGCGGAGGGGAGAGGGCGGGTGCCGGGAGGGAAGTTAGGGCTTCCGCTTTGTCCCCCCACTCCAGCCGCGGCGTTTAGTCCTCCGGGTGGGATGAGCTCGCAGCAGCAGTGACCGTGGCGGCAGCACGGAAGGCGCCCGAGCCATACACCCTGCAGCCGGAGAGGAGAGGATGGCCGAGGAGGGAAAAAGACCGGAGTGAACCAGCCGGAGGAAGTCCCAGGGCGGCGAAGCTACGACTGAGATCTGGCCCGGAGAAGCCCTCTTCTCCAGCCTGGATACTTTAAGCGGTGGTGGCGGCAAACGGCGTGAGGTTGCAGACCGGACAGCGAGCCTCTCTCTTTCCAGTGCTGCTCTGCCCTCCGGAGATGGCAAGTGATGAAGAAGTGTCCGGCCGGGCCATCTCCTTCAGGTAGATGAAGCTGTGGGTTTGCTCCATGTCCCCGGGGGGAGAGCCGAAGTGCGTGTGTGCGAGCGCGTGTGCATGTGTGTGCGTGTGTATGTACACACGGGTGCCGGGCTTAGATTGCCAGGGCTACTCTAGCTGCATTCAGGGACTGAAACTCCCCGAGAAAGGCAAAGGAGAGAGAGAGAGAGAGCGCGCGAGGAGGCAGGAAAGGCGGGAGGGAGGGGAGCGGTTGAGCGGCAGAGACAGGCACTGGGAGATTAGAGAGCTTTTCTCCGCTCTGTCACACCAGACACCCACAGCCACAGAGGGGGTTGCTGAGCCTTCTGCAAGAAGTACATTGTAAATCTTCGGTGCAACAAGCCCCGCAGTCACCCCTCTTCCCGACTCCTTGTCCCCACCTCGGCTCCCCGGCGGAATTCTTGGAGCCTTTGGCTATTAACATAGAGAGCAAAGGAAGATCTTGCTGGGGAGATGTGGCTGTGTGAGATTTCACATCAAACTCGCCAGAGGATTCGGGGGATTGTATGTAAATTGAAATAAATTCTCCAAAGCCTGACTGCGTATATTATACTGTGTAATGTGTCCAAGGTGTGCAGCACCAAAATAATGGTTAGCAGCGAAGCATTAGAATTCTCCGGAAGTAGAGGCCAAAGGAAGGAGAGATTTTCCCCCAGGACAATATCTATGTTTAGAATGCAGAAATGATTAAAATATAATGCCTACAGTGTAGCATGCAGGACCAAAAACTTGAGACTGAGAAAAGCCCCATGACTTTGGACTTCATAGAACAGTGAATAAACGGTCAGCTTTTCACTTACCTAGCCATATTTACTTTTTTTGCAGCTTTCCAGTGTTATCATGAAAATGTTTTAAACTTTGTTCGAACAGTTATCAATGGAACGTGTTTGCTGACAGCAGGAAGCATCAAAAACAGGTTCATAGCCCATTGGCTGACTGTGGACTCTTGTCTGAGTTTACTGGAGTTTAAAATTATAGTGCAGAGTATGTACAAGTATATGGAATATCTGACCCTCAGAATTTGTGTGAATAATAATTCAGAAAACAGCCACCCCAAATGTGACAGCTAAGAAGAAAGAGTCTCTAGTTTTTTAATAAAACAAAGTGTGATTGGTTTCAGCGTCAACAAGAAATATAAGGAATAATATAAAGAAAATGAAGTAATTCCTCTTTACATGTTTCTTTCATGTCTTCAAAACAGACAATTAAAATAGTGTGTTCGGCTTTAAAAGCATGACCAAAGAAAAGAGACCCAAATACACATCAATCTCAGCCTGATAACCACTGAAAACACAGCCTTGCTCAAGAAGGCTCCTTTCTATTTATCCCCAGATGGGATACATGCTCAGTGCCATACATTCTAAATGTCCATTTGAAACATTTTAAAATGATGATGAAAATAAGTGCCAGGGTGGGATTTTTTAAGCATGTTGTATGTGGGCCGTTAGCAACAGACCAAGGGAAATGCCACATTCTGTTCAAGTTACTTTTTTCTGCTCTGTTTTTAAATGTCTGTGCTCTTGCTGTCCATATGTATCTGGCTGTATGCATTTTAAGAGTTGAGGAGTTGGGGTTCATTGGTTTGTTTTCACAGAATCAGGAACTATAGTGCAAGCAAGTACAAGGAGCCCTGTGCTGCTCAGTAAGTCACTGACTTCTCTGATTTCAGGGTTGTAACAGAGTAATTCAGGATTACTGATCTTAAGTCCATGAAGCCAGTGTATTTGATTATTAAAGGCTTCTGGAACCATCCCTAGGAGTCGAGAACCCCTGCCTAAATGAAGAGGTTATCCAATGAGGGATCTTTAACCCCTATCTCTCTCTAAAATATTAGTCAAAAAAAGATTCAAGTATGCCTTTTTCTGTTCTTTTAAAAAATTTGTACAAATGTATGAAGATCTGAGAAATTTTGTTACATATATATAATGCATAGTGATCAAGTCAGGATATTTAGGGTGTCCATCACCCGAGTACAACACATTTGTGTTAAGTATACCATCCTACTCTGCTATAAACATTGAATTTATTCCTTATATCTTAGTGTATATTTGTACCATTTAACCCAGTTCTCTTCACCCTCTCTCTCCCCCTTCTTATCCTTCCAGTCTGTCATCTGTCTGTCCACTCTCTACCTCCATCTGTTCTTCTTTGTATTTTATCAATGTGTCTATGTACTTCTAAAAATTACTGCAAGGCAGCTCTCAACTATTACAAAATTAAGACATACATTTTCCAGTTAGTAAAGTCTCTACTATTATTAAATAAGTAAGTGGATTGTGTTTGAGACCCAGAAGAAGCAGACACAAGTCTATTCACTAAGAGGGGCACAACTTATTAGCTATTGGTTCCACTTAAAAGAAACTTTACCCAAAAAAACTTAGTATCAAAGTCAAGAGCGTATATATATGTATTTATATATGCATATATCTTCCTCTCATATCAATCTTACAAAAGGGTCCCAGTGAGCTTTCTTTATTTCTATCTTTCTTTCTAATTTCTGAAAGTACATAGCACCATTTCCCTGAGAAGAAAGCACTTTGGTAAAATAATTTTTAATATTTTTTTTTAGAAAATGTCCATTCTACCTTCAAACCAAAAGAAAGAGGTTAGAATTTCAAATTGTGTACTGCACAAAAATATTAAAAGATTATTCACTAATATTCCTTTTAAAAGTTGCCCTCAGTGTTGTAGGTCACTGGATTAGATAAAGATTTGATTTTGCCAGTGCTAGAGCCATACAGTGCTGTAAACAAAGGAATAAGACTTCTCAAGTGCCTGATGCTTCTCTCAGAAACATATTTATTTGTTAGGAGAATCTTGTGATTATCTTTTTTAACTAATAAATGTCATTAAAGTCATTTTGTAATCATATTTGATTCAGGTACTTGTAAAAGTAGTCTGAGTGTTTAATATACATGAGGACAAATTGAAGTTAAATTAAATCTATACCTTAGTCCTGTAAATAAATAATCAAAATGAACTATCTTCAGTGATAGTACTGCCTTCAGGGTCTTAACTTTTTGATTGTTTATACCTGTTCTGATTTTCTTTTTTTCTTTTCACACTGGTTTGCGGTAGAAGTACATACTTCTTAAGTGTCCTTGTATGCTCAGTCTTTGCATGTGACATTGGTACTTTATGTCTAAACAACTTGGCTCAGGAGAAAGAATTAGATTCAGCTCACCTTCACTTTCCTTCATCATCTTAACCTAGTTACTTAATGGACTCAATTTCTTGACGTGCTAATATAAATGAGTTAGACTATGTAACCTTGTAAGTCTCTTCCAGCTCTCGACTTCTATGGAAAAAAAAAAAGGCAGAAGCTAATATACTATCTTATATGTGTTCTCAAGAAATTTTAAATTAAAGTTCTTCATGAGAAGCAAAAACAAAAAATCCACTAAAAATTGAAACTTTAGTGGGTGAAGAAATTTAATAGAAGCACACTTTACTAGCAAAAGGATAAGGGAAAACAAACACACCTTACCACCCTGGCAGTCAAAACAGGCCTGATGTATCTCATGAGGGGGATACGTTTATGAAGATCTCCTGCAACTGAAGACCGTGGAAGACAAAAAATGATGGATGTTTCTGTTTAGCAGCTGAAGTGGTGTTGCCATGTGGCAATAGTAAAACAGCGTTTGAAACTTTAAATTGTGGTAGTTTATGAAATTTTTAATTTGCGTAAATTCACATTACTGCAAACTTTGTTTCTATTTTAATTGTGCAAAATTTTATAACATTTTACCCACTGATGTGCTGACATTGTTGCAGTGTTTCATATAAGAACCACCCTTCCACACAGAACATTCCTCAAGATCTTGAAGATAGAGAATTCTTTAAAAGTAGCATAATTGAGATAATGAAATTTTGTGATATCTGTAGTTTGTCCACTACACTGAACACCTTGATTTCACTGTTAGATGTCTGCCTTGTTTATTTAAAATAATTAATCTAAATGGAATATACATGTAAATCTGCTTGCCTTTTTATCTCATAAAAATCTGTGAAGCTATGATTTTTTAAAATTCTAACCTATTAATATATTGCTATAAGTTATTAGTCCTAGGAAAATCTAATAATTATGCTTACACTACGAGAAAACAAATCTCACAGCATAAAAAGAGTATCTCTAGGTGGCAAATGTGAAGAAAAGCATAACCAAATAATCCACAGTGTCATACCCAATTCCAACATTAAATGTTCTATCCAAATAACAGAAAATTAGGACCTCAAGGAAGTTGTAGTTTTATTTGGGTGATTCTAATGCTAGTTTAAAACTCTAGTGTTCACTCTGGGCTCTTTGTATTATGATTTCTGTAAGAACTCTCCATAAAAAGGTAAAGTATGTATCATGGAAATGCTTGGTTTATTCATGAAAACTGAAAACAAAATATATATCAAAGTCTACAATCTATAGGAACTAGGTAATGTTTGAGAGATGTTTCTATTGAACTAGTCAATCTGTCTAGTAGCTCAAGAAATGGAAATCGTAAATATACTGATGTATTTGTTACCATGAATTTAAATTGCCTAAATCTGTGTTTCTAGATAAATATGTCAGGAAGAACTAATGATAATAATAGCTAAGGTTTTTCGAGAGCTTAACTTGTGCCAGATATTTGTCTAAGTATTTTATCTTTTTAATCCTTTAATCATGAAAATTGCCACTTTGAGGTCAATGTTGTTATTTCTCGCATTTTACAAATGGGGAAACTGAGCCTCAAAGAGATTACATATCTTAACCAGAGTCATTTAATTAGCAGATGGCGGTGCTGAAATTCAAAACCAAGCAGTTACTTCATCACCTGTACACTTAACCATTATGGCATACTATTCCCTGAAGGTAAGCCAATTGCATAATTGATATTTGCTACATCAATTACAAAGTCAGTGCCAGGCACTATGCTAGGGATATAGCACTGACCCAAACAAGCTTGGTCTATACCCTCGCTGGAGGAGAGAGTGTCTAGCACATGATTAGAGCTATATGAGCATTTATTAAATAAAATGAACAAATGGAAAAAAATGTAATATGACCCTGAGCAGAGTAATAATTATAATCTTGTAAAGTAATATTAGAAAGGGAAAAAAGACAGTATTATTCATTCTGAATTGAGAATTAAGTACTTGAAATAGTTGACTATAGCTTATTTTCATGCTACAGAACAAGCAGTTTACATGGCTTAGAAATCTTACCTCTTGAATGCATCCAAAAATATATATTTAACCCAGGCTTATTTAACAGCTCAAATTTACATAATTTGAATGGTGCCTCACCTCTTTCAAACCATGAAAAGTATCTGAAAGGCACGCTTAGATACATATTAATGTAAAGTCACATAAAAACATAAAATATCCTGATTTGTTTCTTCTACATCTGTCTTCTAGTCCATATAGGGTTTTCTTCTCTTTTCTAATCATTTATTCCCTGTTCTTTCATTTAATAATAAAATACATTATTTAACACTTAAAACTTTCACTTATTTCAGAAACTTCAGAAATAAATGTTTATCAATATAGCTCTTTAAATGAGGTAATTACAGTATTTTCCTGAATTTGAATAGTTAGTGATCATTGTATTGGATAAAGGGAAATTAGCAGAAATATGAATTTTTTGTTTTAGATAATGAATAGCACTAATATTTAAGTCTGATTTTCAGACTTATATGAGTTATTAAAAGCTGATTTTGAACAGTGTTTTCCTATCTAAATATATAACATAATACAAAATACATAATAAATAGTTTTGCAAAGTCAAGGATGCAGTCATTTCCAAATGAGAAAAACAACTTCTGCTAGAAGATATTTTCCTACATATATGTATATAATACAAAATAATAATAATTATTATAGAAATTATATTGTTCTTAAACCTCACTGAATTCTTATTTTCAAACTAGGGAAAAGATTTATGATTTTTTTCTTCAGGTTTTATACCTGTGTATAAATCACATATTTTCTTAGTCATAAACTGAAGAATAATCTCCTTTTTTTTTTTGGTTCATGCTCTTCCTTGCTGATATTCAGAGGTGTTTTCTAGGAAAAGACCCAGTTCCTTCTACCACATGGCACTATATCTAGGAATTCTCCATGCCTCTTTAATTTCAGGATTATATGCCAAGGTCATGCCAATGTCATACTATATTTTTCTTTCTCTGTACGTGCTTTTGTCAGAGCATTTCCCCATTTTCGCTTTATACAGGGTCGGAAGCTACTCTCCAGGTTAGGTGAAGATGGATTTGGCAATTTAGATATTTTTAAAGTTAAACAATTAGGCTTTGGCTAAACTGCCTTTTGTGTGTTCATTTAAAAATAGGTTATGTATATGCTATAACTACAAATATTTAAAGTCTAAATCTATTATTATGTTACTAATATTATAAGGTTAAATGTAAGGACTTTTTTACTTAGAACATTAAGCACTGGGAACTATACAAAACATAAAATAAAACCAATTATCATTTATAACTAAACAATGGTCATGGGGGTCTGTATCTGAAAAAAAAATTAAAACTTCCCTACAAAATAACTACACAAAAACATTCAATCAAATTACTAACTCATTTGAAAATAACCTGCTCCTTGGTTGAATGAATCATTTTGCTCCAAAACAATCTATAGGGAGAAAGCCATAACTGTTCTGAGTTATTAGCATATTAAAATATAGATACCATTTTATGAAATAGGTTTAATTCTCATAATATAACTGATTTATATCTAACTTGCCTGCAATCTTCAGTTTTGTCACTTTTCTCTTTAGTGCCACCTTGTGGGTTAGCTGGTAACAATAAATATATAGAGTTTTGAGGGGGTTTTTTGTTTTTTTGTTGTTGTTTTTTTTCCTACCATGTTAAAACTAGACTTGGAAAGAAAGATGAACAAATATAGACACAAGGAAAACTGTTTGCTTTCTCAGAGAGGCAAACACTTCACCAGAAGACATTTGCCATAATTCTGCAAATGGCCATTTTGGACAAAAGAACAATTTCTCGAGATCAGAAATATTGAAGTCTGCACAAAAATCAATGTTAATTTACAGGATAATCACCAAACCTGTCTTAGATAAAATAAATGGCAAGCTCTGACTTGTGATTTTTCCATAAAAAGATGATTTTTAGACTATCATCAGTTTTTAAAACAGACATTTGATTCTAGGTGATTTGAAATGCTGTTTAACGTTGTTTTAAAAAACTCTGAATTAGTCTTATATCTGATTTAGTCTCATAGGCAGTTTGCTTCTAACATCAGACTGAATTTGCATTGAGTTACCTGACTCAGTTTATTTTTTCAATTATGTTGCAGTTATAAGGAAATAAGCAGAAGTCAGTATAGTGTGTTGAAATGTCTTTTTTTAAAAAAAAAAAATACATAGTAAATGTTTTACATGTTCCCTAACATTTTCCATGTATTAGAGATGCTACAATAATCTTTTGAATAACCAGTCAAAAGCAATGATTTCCCTGTACATGTTAGAATATTGCTAAGCTTTCGTTGTTGTTTTGTGGTAGAGAAATGAATTCTGAAATTGTATTAATGGAGTCATTTCAGAACACATAGAAATCATATGTAATCTGGTTACTTTGAATGTGTAAGTGTTCATATCTGGACTCCTTCTGCCCTATTAAGAGTTGAAGGTTGTAGTACATGTTACTCAAAAAGTAATTTTCTCAGGATGTGCAATAAGGCCTCAGATTTGACCTATAACCTGAATGTCATAAGCTATCCATTATCTATGCTGGAAACACACCACCAGCAACAAAAAGTTTTTAAGTATTTTTATAGGCTTGCTAAAATCCGGTTATAGAACCAGGGCAGTCAAATACCATCAGCAAGTCTGCAGAAACCTTAGAATTTAACTCCCTAGTTATTTTTAACTTGAGCGAGTCTTGTGCTTTGTCTCTAAAAGTAGTTTATCGTGCTTTCCAATTCAGGAAATGCATTTTTAATTGTTATTGTTACACCGGTTATTATTTAAATCTTTCCGTGACATTCTGACACATACCCAGTCTCCCGTGGATTTGGCGAAAGAGCAAATTAAAAGATATCTTAGAATGGCAACTCTAACCTGTAGTTCTCTGCTTAACTTCCTTATTGAACAGTACTTACAAAACATACCTTTAAAAAAAAACTAGAGGCAACCCCTTGGGTCCCCTCTAACTCTGGGAGCTTTTCTGTCTGTTCAACAATCCTGCTTTCTCACTTTAAAAAATAACAACAACAACTAGAAAAAAGGTTTGTGTTTTTTTTAACTTGGGACCATGAAAAAATTTTGACCATTTTTCCCTCGCGCTTCTACTTTTTAAAAGTGTGTCTTCCTTTTATTTAAGCCAAGTAAACTTCTGCATAGTCCCCTCCAGAAAACTCCTTGGACACTTGCAGTTGTTGGGGGAATAGTGACTGTACTGTATACAAATAAGTGATGCTGCCTCCATTTAACACACAACTTAACTCTAAGTACGAATATTATTCCCTTCTCATTTTTATTCTTCTTTATGGGAGTTTTAAAACAAAGTTAAGAGAAGCAAAACACATTCCGTCTTTTTTCTGTTACAGATTCCAAATTAATTGGGTTGCATTATATACCAACAGCCATTTTCATTAATGTCAAAAGGTGTTTTATGATCTCTTTTCAGTTCCTCTTAAAATGAAAGTGCACAAATATTTTCTTAACATTTTTAATAATTTCATTTTCATTTTTGAAAAATTATGTATTCCTTTAATCCTGCAATGTGGAAAAGGTCATGAATATTGATTCATTTTTAGAAGCACTAACATTCAACTAGGTAAACTTCACAAGTGATGGCTATTAATGTTCTCTTTTGTCTTCTAGACAGAAAATCAAAGCTATTTAAAGTAAAGGATGTGTTTCAAATCAATGTATGTCCACAAGTTAACATTAATGTTTACAAACACTTTCGGTGATCATTGTGTCTTGTTTGAGTATGTATGTATCTTTATTTATCTATATCTGTCTATAGAGACATAGATACAAGTAGATGATGGGGGGGCATATATGTTTCAATATGGTGTGGAAAAAAATGTTTTTCTTGTCACTATGCTAACCTGCAGTGTCATAAAATGCACCAAGAGTTCCTTTTGCCACTCCTTCATCTTCAGTGCTTGCCAAGATAGTCAAATTAAACTGCTGATGTGATAATCATCCAAATACATAATTCTCACACGGCGATTATAGGATAATTTCTTTATTTCTATGAGATTTACCTACTGTAGCTTTCTGTTTAATGTTCAGTGTTCTATAGCAGTTCTCTTTCAAATGTTCAGAGCAGGAGCTATACCTGCTAGGATGTGCAAATAATCAAGTCTTAGCAACATTATAAAATATAATCCACATTATGAATCGAACAGAATGAGCCCTCAGATCTGATTGCCTAAGGCTCAAAATGTTAATGCTCCTGAAACACCTTATATGTATTAGCTAGTTGAAATTGCATTAAAACAAGAGAATGAATTGTGGTCTCGACCTCAGACTCACTTCATCAGCCTTTGCCTACTGCTGACTGCCTGAGAGGGGAGCTTTGGCTCTGCAGAGAGGACAGCTACCCATTTTCACCTCCTGTCTGTTTCCACAATTCCAAAAAGAATTGGGCCTGAGGAACTTTATCTTCTGGTGTTCTACTATAAATCAACTTCCTTACTTTTTTTTTCCAAAGTGCAGTGTTGTTCAGATCCTTCTAGGAGTGCAAATTGAAGAAACACAAAACCAGTTCTAAATGAAGTGAAACTCTCATTTAAAAAAATTAATTCAAACAAAAGTGCCATAAAAAAGCACTTTGAATCTTTCAATTGCCAGGCAATTGGTTCTTTAAAAGAAAACCTTTCTAAATTATCCACATGCTCTCATTTATTAGTCTAGGGCTCTTGCCCAAAGAATTATTTGCAAAGGTAATATATGGAGCATCATGATGATTTACTTGCTTTTCTAATATCTATTTGCCCACAAACTGTAGAACTGAAAGCATGTCAGCAGCAAAAGAAGGTCTATTAACAGCTAAAAGGTGGTGTTCAATAATGAATAGCAAAGAGTCTAAAAGTCAAGGGGAAAGAGCTGAATTTCATTTTTAAAAGTCAAAATTCCACAGAAGGTAAATATCACACACAGCATTACTTAGTTATAACCATTTAGGAGTAATCTATATTTTCTTCCAAATTCTCAAAATAGGTTTCTGCCAGCCATGTTATCTCCTATGGAGAAGTTTGTTATGAATTCACCCGATTTTGTTAAGTCCAGACAACTTTACTGAATAACCTTCATTTACCCGATAATCCTTCTAAAATTGTATAGTTAGTGAGCACTAAACAAAGTAACAACTGGACAATGGTTTAACTGAAAGATCATTTTCTGTACCATCCAGAATCCAGTGCAGTGCTACCAAGATCTAGAAAAATACAGCCAATAGGCACTTTGACTTTTTCTCAGAAAACCACTTTATACTTCCTTGGTACAACTTAACATCTCAAGAAGGGAAGAAAGAAATGAGGGGATATACCCAATTTTTTTTCTATAAATCTTTCTTAAACTGTGCCTTTCAAATGCATAAGATATTGAGTGAAAGGAGTTGTTTTGTTTTGTTTTGTTTGGCTTTGTCTCTTTTTTTTTATTTATTTTTTATTATGATGTTGTGGGGTACAGTTAAGGGTTAGGTGTACAATTACATTTCATTCAGGCACCCTATTGATATGAGGTGTTTCCCGGTTCCCAGACAGATATTTGCTACCGTTAATCCCATCTTTCTCCCCTCCCCCCCCCGTAGTTTCCCAGTACTGTCAGTCATTTTCTTATAGTATTGCATTGGATGTTTAAGGTCCATTATATGAGTGAGAATATG
>NW_007233023.1:215348-217263 GCF_000164805.1 Carlito syrichta
GTATTCCATCGTGTATATGTACCACATTTTTTTAATCCAGTCCTCTTTTGACGGGCAGCATGGTTGTTTCCAGGTTCTTGCAGCATTGTTCACAATAGTGAAAGGAGTTTTAAAGCAATATTTAGAAATGACTTTCCAATGCTATAAATTGGTATAAATCTTATGAAAAGTAATTTAGCAACAGCTATCAAAATTCACACATCTGAAAACTGTTCCAAGACTTTTGAGACACCTTGTAATGTAACTGTTGGCTTGAGTCTCTTCTACTAGAATACACATTTCTTTTGAGAAAATAACACATATATTCATTTATGTATCCTCAAAGCAAGCAAAGTCTCTGGGATATACTGAGTCCTTCATAAGTGTTTTTTGAATGAATAAATTCTCTATTCAGTAGTACTTATCAGCAGTTTCTCTCTTATTACTCCCTTCTCTGGTTTTAGGCTTAAGTCCTTCTCTATGCCCAACACCAATGGCCTGCATGCTTAATAAAAGTACTTTTCAGCTTGGCTTCCTATGAATTGTTCCAGTCATTACTCTATTGAAAGTTGGTTCCATAGCCAAGACCCTACTCTTCCCTAGCTCTAACCTAGAAATTGGCACCAGAGGCAGTCTGGTGGGAGTCAGGGCCTATGGATAGTGGGCTTCTGAGTAGGTCAGAGGCCTGCAGAATCAGAGAATTGGCTACACAGAAGGAGTAGTTTCTTATTATGGTAGAAGATACAAACATGGCAAGGGGGGAAATTCAGAAGACCCTGTGGTATTAGGTGAAAATTGGAAGAATGGTTACATAAATATTTGTGACATGTAAATAAATATAGACTTAAGTGTTTGTATGTGTGTATCCATTAGGAGGACCTAGGAGCAACAAGAACTAAGTAGCAGTGAGCAGACTCAATATCCAAGACTTGGTTTGCAGATACACCTTTCCGCTGAAAGAAACCAGAGCTCATTGGCAATTCTAAAGCTAGAGCATGGAAAGACTAGCTGAGCTTTGAGCACGTTGGTGTGCCAGAAGGGAAGAAAGTTCTCAGAAGAATGATGGGAACATGACCAAAGGACTCAGGAACTACCTTGAGGGAGCTTTCACTGACCAAATCTATAACAGCTTGAGCATCAAAGTAAGTAATGAGAGTAACTGATTAAAATCTACTGCCTACACAGTGATATAATAGGTAAATGGATAAGTAAGAAGAATAGAAAGCTCTTTCGTGTGTCATCTAATAAATACAAAGTGAATTCAGGCAATATATCAATGAATGCTAAAATTAGTGCATGAAAGTGAAAAGTCTCAAAGTATCTTTCTACAAAATATTTTGATTACACAGGAAAATAAAAGTTAACTTCATGGTAGAAAAACCTAACAGACACCATCTGAATTAAGTGATCAAAGTTAACACTACCAGTAATGGGACAAACCAATAGCATGTGCCACCTGGTAGAATGCAATGAGAGGAACACAACATCACTTCTCTGAAATTAATAACCTGATTATAGTCTAAAGGAAACATCCATCAACAAAAATTTAGAGAACTTCTGCAGAATATCTGACCTTCAAAGATGTCAAGGCATGAATGTCAAGTAGAGATTGAGGAATTCTTCGGAATAAAGGAGAATAGGGTGACATGATAACTGGGTATAATGTGTGCTCCTGAACCTTTTTGCTATGAGCACATTATAAGAACAATTGGCAAAGCTCAAATCTGGTCTCTGGAAGAAGTACATTCAGTTCCTTACCACACTAGTCATACATCTTTTCTATAATTTTGAAATTATTTGAAAATGGAAAAAAAAAATCCATGCTCTTTAGTACTCTTTTAGGCTCCAGAGACATGAATAAACACTTCTCAAAAGGAGATATACAGGCAGCCAACAGACACATGAAAAAGTGCTCAGCCTCACTCATCATCAGAGA
>NW_007233023.1:217405-229861 GCF_000164805.1 Carlito syrichta
AACTCAAATCATTCTACAAAAAAGATACCTGCATACGTATGTTTGTTGCAGCTCTATTCATAGTAGCAAAAACATGGAACCGACCATATTGCCCATCAAAGCTGGACTGGAGGAAAAAAATGTGGTACATATACACAATGGAATGTTATGAAGCCATAAAAAAGGACAAACATATGGACTTTGCAGCAACTTGGATGGATTTAGAGTCGATCATGCTCAGTGATCTATCACAGAAACAAAGAACAGAGTACCATATGTTCTCATTCATAAGCAGATCTTGGACAATTATAATACTATAAGGAAAGGATTGACAGTAGTGGGAAACTGTCGGGGGTGGGTGGGATTGGCAGTTGAGGGAAACTGCTGTGGGAGGCACACCTCATCAACAAGAATAATCAACATTTGTATACCTAACAATGAATCGTACCCCACATCTTTATAATAAAAGGAAAAAAAAAGTTACACAAGCCAAGAAAGGGACGTTAGTTAAAAACTAGTACTGCAATGATAGAATTAAAGTGGATAAGAAGATGAACTAATAGTATAACATCAAGCACCAGTATTGTTCAAAACAAACTTTGCTTTTTGGGTTTTATCTACCTTGCTGGCATCCTGTTGGCACACTTTGCCTATTCACACTTTTCCCTTCACATAGCTCCCCATTTTAAACACAGCAGAAAAATACTTTGAGAATATCTTCATCAATGCTTTTATCTTATTTCCCTTCCTTTTCTTTTCTCTTCTTTCTTTCCTTCATTTATTTATGGAAGCTTTGTTCACCCTACTAGAAGACCCTATTCTGAACATAAATAGTTTACCTCACCCTGCTCATCTTTATGACAAGGAGTTCAAGTAGCATCTGGTGAGACAGACAAAGTAACTACACTGTTACCCTTCTTTACCCTCATCATCACCCAGCTATCTCTCCTTCCCCTTCCTCTTTATGACTATTTCCTCTTTTCTTTGGACCAGAGATATAAAATCATTCTTGAAATTAATTAAACAGAAGCGGACCTCCAGCAATTTTTCTTGCCCTAAAGTACTCAAACTCCTCACTTAAAACATGAAAAGAAAGGGAATTGTGAATTTAAACATTTTTAATTTTCTGATCCATCTTCTTTATTAAGTCAGGGCTATGCAACAGTCTGCCACTCTATACAGCACTTGTCAGGAATGTGAGAAACCATTAAAAGAGAAAGAATTTTAGAAGATCTAAATTCAAATTACCTTGATGACAATTAAAATAACCACTATTATTGCGTAGTAAAAGGTTAGGTGGAAAAAAGGCAATGATAACCAACTAAGATCTCAAGCGGTATTAATCTATCAGAAATATCTGATGAACAGTGACTCCAAGATATGTTAGGAAAGATATTTTAGCTCTCTTGCCTGAATCTATCTCACAGAAACTTGGGCTACAGGTTGGAAATTTCTTATTCAAAATGCTTGGACTAGAAATGCTTGGGATTTCAGATTTTTAAAATATTTTTTAAATATTTTCATAATATAATAAGCTATCTTGAGGATGGGACCCAAGACTAAACACAAAATTCATTCATGTTTTATATATACATTATACACATAGCCTGAAGGTAATTTTATACAATATTCTTTTTTATTTAGTTATTTATTTATTCTTTCTTTCAATAGCTTTAAGGGACACCAATAGTTTCTGGTTACATAACTGTGTTGTATAGTGGTGAAGAAGTTTGGGTGCACTTACATCTGTGCACATTGTACCTGATAGGTGATTTTTGTCCCTCCTCCACCTTGAGTCTCCAGTGGAAGACCTCTCTTGAGATTGGTTATTAGTGAACCTGCTTCACAATTAATAAGATAGCAAAAGCTTGGGAAGGGACAAGCTTGAGAAGATCAAGATTTTTGTATCAGTATGGCTAAAAGTCAAGAATATGGGGTCCAAGAATTGATAATTATATTTGCAATTGTGGAAGCTGTTAGTGATCTGAAAATAAATGGGCTCAGTGGAGTGTTGGAGGAAGAAGCCTAGTTGAAAAGGATTCAATAACAAATTGGAAAAGAGTAATAGTAGGTGGGGAGCAGAGACAAATCTTTCCAGGGCATCATCTAGAAAATGTAGAATAAAAAGGGAGTAGTGGGAGTTAATTATAATATATTTATATGCTAATGAAAATGATCAATTCAAGGAGAAGATCTTGATGATGCAGGATAGAAAGGGGTGATTTGTTGGAATTATGTCCTAGAATGAGTGAGAAAGGACAGGGTTATCAAAGTAAAAGGGTGAGTCTTAGTTTGAGAACAAACAATTTATCTGTAGGAACCAGTAGGAAGACAGTTAAGTGGGTTCCTGTGGCAGTGGGTGTTTTGCGAACATTTTTTCCCAATTGTTTCTATATTCTCAGTAAAATAAGAGGAAAGATCCTCAGCTGAGTAAAGATGAGGAAGAAGATGTTAAAGGTTTAACAAATAAGATATTGTAATCTAAGAAAAATGAGTAAATGGAAAATAGATAATGAAACGCTTGGGATTATTGGTTCCATATGATATTAGTGGTCACAAATTTACAGTTTTTCTGGAGACATTCTCTGCCATGCATATGCAGACCTGAAGTGGTTGAAGAGTTGGATTTAATAAGATTAATGGTTAGGCAACTACAACAGAGGGAAAATGGGGCAAGGGAGATAAAGGATATTGGCAAGGAAGTAAATATAAAAATGGACCATGAAATCAATACTGGATAGAGAGGAAAATAAGGACATGAGACGGTGGAGGGTTAAAAATAGTGAAAATGAAGAAGAATGAATAGATTGTAGGTCCCTACAAAGTTGAAGAAGTATTTTTACATAATTCTAGTTATCAAAATGAGGTAATTATGCTTAAGGCATAGTGAATCCTAGAAATAGCGACTTCTGTAACTTATTAGGTAATACATTCCTCTCTGCTCCAGAACTCAAACGTATCCTTTCCTGCACTATTATTTATTAAGAATTCATACTTAATTCCACTGACTGCCACTCAATTTTAATGTATAGTAAAGAGTTCCTGTACCATGTATTATGAATCAATTTCTTTCAACTTTATTTTCTTCTAATAAAAAAAAAGAAAATACATCTGGTTTTCTCCACCAAGACTTAATTTTTATGGTAAACCTCATCATCATAAGCCCCCAATAAACAGGATAAGGAGGAAGAATTGGCAGGCTAAAGAAGATGATTGAATCAATTAACACAGAACAAGCACGTAACAAATTCCAATACTCATTTGTGATTAAAAACTCTCAGCAAGTTAGGAATAGAAAGAAACTACTGCATGTAATATAGAGTATGTTTTAAAAACCTGAAGTATTTTTTATCAATTATAGCAAATGTCCTACTCTAGTGGGGTTGTTAATAATGGGAGAAGCTGTGCATATATGGGGAAAATAGGTATATGGGGACTATATGTTCCTTCCACTCAGTTTTTCTGTGAACCTAAAACTACTCTAAAAAATAAAGTTCATTTAAGAAAAAAAAAAAAAAACTACAGCTGTCATTCTTAATGGTGAAAGACAGAATGCTTTCCTCTAAGATAACAAACAAAGCAGTCATTCAATTCTTACCACTCTATTCAGCATACTACTAGAAGTTCTTGCCACAGCAATAAAGCAGAAAGAGAGAGAGAGAGAGAGAGAGAGAGAGAGAGAAATACAAAAAAGACACCTACATTCGCATGTTTATAGCAGCACAATTCACAATTGCAAAGATGTGGAATCAACCTAAATGCCCATCAACTGATCAGTAGATAATGAAAATGTAGTGTGTGTGAGTGAGTGTGTGTCAGTGAGTGAGTGTGTGTGTGTGTGTGTAATGGAATACTATTTAGCCATAAGAAAACTAAATAATGTCTTTTGCAGCAACTTGAATGGAACTGGAGACCATTATCCTAAGTGAAGAAATGAAGGAACAAAAAAATAAATATCGCATGTTCTTTCTTATAGTGGAAGCTAAACTAAGGGTCTGAAAAGGTATATGGAATGGCATAAAGGACATTGGAGCCTCAGAAGATGGAGGATAAGAAGGAGGGGAATGAAAAATTACCTATTGGGTACAGTGTATACGCTGTAACAGGTATACTTAAAACCAGACTTCTTCACCACTATGTAAAACAGCCATACACCAAAAACCATTTATGCCTCTAAAGCTATTAAAATAATGAAAATAAAAAAGAAATGAAAGGCATACAAATTCAAAAAAAATTCATAAAACTGCCCTTATTTGCAAATGGCATGATTGTGTATTTAGTACATCCAATGAATCATACAAAAATAAAAGTCCTGGGATCTAAAAAGTGATTTTAGTAAGGTCACAGAATATAAGATCAATACAAAAATCAGTGTTATTTCTATATGCAGTAAGTCCTCACTTAGCATTATCAATTGGTTCTTGGAAACTGCAACTTTAAACCAAATAATAAGGAAGTAAGCTATTTTTTTCTCACCAAAAGTTATAATGAAACAACATTGAACAAAATGATGTTATTCCAGTTTCTAAGACCTCCCAATGACATTAAGTGAGGACTCATTGTAGTAACAATGAACATATGAAAGCCATAATTAAAACATCCATTTACAATCAATCCAAAGAAAATGAAAGAATCAGGTATAAATTTAGCAAAACATGTATACTATCTCTATACTGAAAATTGCAAATCCTGATGAAAGAAGTCAGTGATGATCTAAATAAACAGTGAGACATACCTTACTCAAAGGTTGGAAAACTCAACATAGTAACGATGTCAGTTTGACCCAAATTGATCTGTAGGTGTAAGACAATTATTATCAAAATCCAAGTAAGTTTTCTTTTTTAGGTACTGGCTAGCAGATTCTAAAATGTATATGAAAAATGCAAACCCTAGAGTATCTTTGACAATCCAAAAATAATAAAATGAGAGGAATCACTCTACTTGATATTAAAGTTTGTGACAGTGACAGTAATCAAGACTGTGTGATATTGGCAGAGATAGACCCAGAGATTAATGGAACTGAATAGAAAGCACAGAAATATATCCACACAAATATTTCCAACTGATTTTTTTTCAATTGATTTGTGGCAAAAGTACAAGAGTAATTCAACAAAGGAAGGGTAGCCTTCCAACTAATAGTGCTGGAACAGTAAGCGGTCATTGAGCAGAAAAAAATTTCAACCTTAACCTCACATATTATACAAAAATTAACTCCAAATTGATAATGGACTTAAACGAAAAATATAAAACAATAAACCTTTTTTTAAAAAAACAGAAAAAAATTCTTCATGATCTAGGACTAGGCAGAGAATTCTTAGATATCATCAAAAGCATAATTTATGAAAGGAAAAGTTGATGAATTATACCTCATTAAAATTAAAAACTCCTGTTTTGCAAAATAACCTGTTAAGAGGATAAAGAGGGTAACTGAAAGACTGAAAGTAAATATGTGCAAGTCATGCATCTTCCAAAGGACTAGTATCTAGAATATATAAAGAATTCTCCATGTTCAATAGTAACAAAACAAATAATTCAATTAGAAAATTGACATGCACATACATGTCACTGAAGAGGATATACAGATGGCAAATATGCACATAAAAAGATTTTCAGCTTCATATATAATTAGGGAAGTGTGAATTAAGCCACAACTAGCTATTAGAATGCTCTAAATAAATAAATACAACACCAAATGTTGGGAATGATGTAAAGAAATGGAATCATCCATGCATTGCTGATGAAAATGTACGTGATACAGCCACATTGGAAAGTAATTTGGCAGCTTTCTTTAAAAACTAAGCATGGAGTAGCCATACAACTCGCAATTGTATTCTCCAGCATTTATCTCAGAGAAACAGAAATTAATATTTACACCAGAACTTACACAGAAATGTCTATAACAGAGTTTTTCATAGCAGTAAAATATTGGAAATATCCCAGATAATCCTACAATGGGTGACTAGTTAACCAACTGTGGTATAGTCACATATAACCCATGAAATAACACTCCAGCAATAAAAAGGAGTAAATTATTTATAACCATAATTTGGATGACTCCAAGGGAATAATGTTGAATAACAAAAAAACAATCCCAAGAGGTTGCGCATAATATTTATTAAAGGATAACATTCTAGAAATGGGAAATTGATTGGTGGTTTTCAGGGGCAAGAGATAAGAGTGAGAGGGAGGGAAGAGAATGTAGTTATGTACGGTGGCATAGATGATTCTAATGGTGATGGGATTGTGTCCTAGATCTTGACTCTGTTGGCGATCACATGAATCTACACGTGATAAAACTGCACAGAACTAAATACATACACACACACTCAAACAAATGTGTGTAAAACTGGTGAAATATGAATAACATCAACGGATTTTAATGATCAATTTTCCAGTTGTGATATTATACTATATAAGGAGGACCCCCCAAAACAGAATTTAATTATAAAAAATTGTGTATTTATTCTTACCTGTTTAAACTTCAGTCACCTTCTAAGTACTCTCCATTTGACACAAGACACCTATCGAGAAGCTATTTCCACTGCTCAAAATAGTTTCCGAACCCATCAATTTTGATGCCTTTTTGCTTCACCTCTTCCACATCAGCAAAACATTTCCCTTTGAGGACTTTTTTTCATCCAGGGTGAAAAAAAGTCACTCGGGGTGAGATTGGGTAAATAGGGAGGGTGGGGTATGGGAGTCATGCCGTTTTGGGTCAAGAACTCCTGAACATTCAGCACGGTGTTGGCAGGTGCCTTGTCATGGTGGGAAAACCATTCACTTGTTTGCTGCATCTTAGGATGTTTCTTCATAGTGACACAATCTTCTCTAAACTTTGAGGTAAAAACTTTGCTTGACCATTTGATCCAGAAAAACAAATTTCAAGTGTACTACAAGAGTCCTGCTCTCCAAAAGATAATTCTGTTTTTTTGGGGGGGTCATCCCTTGTAGTTATGCAAAATGTTAGCATTGAGAGAAAACTGAGTGATGGATGTATAGAAACATTCTCCATTTTTTATAACTGCATGTGAATCTCAATTATCTCAAAATAAAAAGATAAATAAATAAGAGGCAGAAAAAGGAGTGGCTTTCCAATGGAGAACTGAAATAATCTGAGCAATCTTATGCTCTAAAAAGGGAAAGTATGCAATAAAAATCAAACGATTATACATCTGTTAATTTTATTAAAAGTGACACTATTTTGGGCAAAAATCAAAGAAATAAAAACAGCAGCATGCTTTTTTTAGCTTTAGCATTAGGCTTTTAGACTATCTCTGGCCTTTTCTCTGGCCAAAGAGAAAGAAATCCTCAGATCCACTCTGAAGCCTTTCTTAGACTGAGAAGCCTCTGATAGCATTTCAAAGCAGCTTAGTGCCAAACATTCTTTGAGTATCCACTGAGTCTGTTTGCAACTTAATAGAAAGTTTTTTAAGTTGCCTTCTGACTATACACACAATGGTTCTCTTTTTATCTGGTTCCTGATTACTCTCTGACCTTTAACAGAGAGGGAAACATCTTTCAGCTCCTTCCAATCCATACTAAAATTTAGATGAGAGGAAGCATCCTCAAAGCTGGATTATCTGACTCCCAGACCAGTGTTATCCTCCCACTGTCTTCAGCTGCTTTTGTTCACCACCGCCCCCACCCCGCATTCAGCCATTTCTGCATTCTAAACTGCCAGTTCTTAATGATCTCTATACTTCTGTAACAATTATTACTTAATAAATGTGTTTATTTTAAATCGAAACATATGTATATCCAATAAAAAACACTAATTTTAAGTGTAACTTTAATGCATGTTAACAAATGAATTCATCCCTGTATGACCATCATCATAATCAAATTACAGAATTTTTCCATCACCCCAAAAAGTTTCCTTGGCCTCTTTCTCTGGTTCCCAGCTCCAGACAACCATTATTTTGCTTTCCATCACTATAGATAAGTGCCTGTTCTAGAATTATATTTAAATGAAAGCATAAAGTGTGTATTCTTTTGTGTCTGACTTCTTTAACTCAACATAATGTGTTATTTATCTATGCAGTTGTATATATTAGTCTATTTTTCATATATGCTATATAAGTAGTATTTTATTTTGTTTATGCTTTCAGTCGTTCATGGACATTTGAGTCATTTGTGGTTTGGGACTTTTACAAATAAACCTGCTGTGAGTATTCACATATAAGTATTTGTGGTCATATGCTTTCATTTCTCTTGGGAAAATACCTAAAAGTGGGATGACTAGATCTAATGGTAGTTGTATATTTATTTAACCTTACAAGAAACTTATTTCTCTTTCCACCAGCAATGTATGAGAATTTCAGGTGCATTCTTGCTAACACTTGCTTATTTTTTTATGATAGCCAGTCTAGTGGGTATGTAGTCATATATGACTCTAAGTTGCATTTTCCTGATGATGAATAATGTTACAAATCTTTGCCAATGCTTATTAGCATACATACATTTTTTTTTTTTAGAAGTCTCATTTTGTTGTCCAGACTGGTCTTAAACACCTGGGCTCAAGCAATCCTCCTATCTCTGCTTCCAGAGTAGCCGGGATTACAAGCTCATGCCACCTTGCCAGCTCATGTATCTTCTTTTGGGAAGTATCTGCTCAAATCTTCTGCTTATTATTTAATTGTGTTATTTGTCTTCTTATTACTGAGTTTGTATATTATGAATAAAATCCTTTGTCAGGTACACAGATTGTGAATATTCCCTCCCAATTTATGGCTTACCTTTTGTTTTATTTAAGAGGGTTTTTGAAGATCAGAAGTTTTAGTTTTAGTAAGATCCAATTTATCATTTTTAACTTTATAATTAGCTCTTTTTGTGTCTCACCTATGAAATTTTTGCCTATCCCAAGGTCATGAAGATTTTCTCCTATGCTTTTATCTAGAGATGTTATAGTTTTATGTTTTATATTTAGGCCTATGTTGCATTCTAATTCTTTTTTAATTAAAAATGATAACAACAACCAGAATACAACTCCCTCCATTTCCATTAATATTAAATTACTTAAAATGGAGTTATCACAGATTCCACATTTTATTTTTAAAACCAAAGAATTACCAACAATGTAATAAATAAGAACATTATGACTTATCAGTGAAGGACTATGTAAACTGATTTTCTTTTTTTTAGCATACTGCTTATATTTTACATCTACCAAGGCAAAAGTATTAACTGTAAGAATCTGCATCTTAATCATACTCTTATCAAGAACTCCATCCCTGGTTCTCTCTTTGCTCTTGAAAGTCTCACAGCTAATAGATTTTTCAAGGAAAATGTGGAAAATAAGAGCTCAGTAGCAATTCTGTCCCCTACCATACTCAAAAGTTGAAAAAACTACTACATAGTAAATCCTAACTCTTCTGCTATTGTTCTCCTTTCTATTCCCTGATGGTCTAATATATTTCTAGTGATTTATCCTCTGAAATGGGTTCACCTCAGAAAATGTAGGAGGGAGTTTCATAATGACCAGGAAAAACATCTTATAATATCAATTCATTTTTCTGTAAGTATATGAAAACATATAAACCAACATTTCACTATTAGATTTAAATATTCTGTTCCATTAGTTTTATATGTATGCGTATATATGCATACATATATGCATAAATATACACAAAGACAAATAATTAGATGGATGATAGGCTATATACAGATGATAGATAATAGAAGATAGCTAAATAGACAGATAGATGCTATTGGTCTGTATTTAATGAAAATGAAGTTCCAAAATATCCTTATGGTGTCAGTAACTTTGAGAAAGAGGGTCTTGAAATTGTTCTGGCCTGACCTCCACAAAAACCTCTTATCTACATATTGTGGCATAATACTGTGATACCTAATTTGATTGTATTTTAAATGTTTTTGTGCTTGCAGATATTTCAGTACAGTCTCAAAATATATTCTGAGTTATAAATGAAAAACATTGTGCAATGTTTTATATCAGTAATTTTGAACTCTTGCTCCATGTTAAAATAACCGAGGGAGTTTTTATAAAATATCAGTGACTAGGCCTACCCCAAACAAATTGGATCAAAATTTCTGAGGCTGAGATTGAGGATACCCTTCATGTTCAGACAGATGGAAAGCCATTGTTCTAGATTAGTAGTTCTCAAAGTGTAGTCTATGACCACTAGAAGTCCCTGAGATCTTTTCAGGGAGTCTATGATATCAAAAGGCAAAACTTTCCCCCCACTTCCTATATACACACCACCCTCTATATCCATGGGTTCTGCAAATACAGCCAAACGCAGATCTAAAATATGTTTTTTAAAAAAGATGGTTACATCTCTATGGACTATGTACAGGTAATTTTTCTTACTGTTATTTCTTTAAAATACAGTTTACATACAATTTACATAGCATTTACATTGTATTAGGTAATATAAGGAATCTAGAGATAATTTAGTGTGTGGGGGTTATATACAGATACCACACCATTTTATATAAATGACTTGAGCATCCAAGGATTTTGCTCTCTGCAGGGGTCCTGGAATCAATCTCCCAAGGACACCAAGGGATGACTGTAGTAGCTAAATTGAGCTTTAGCATTCAATATATACATTTTTGTAAAATTGAACTGAATTAATCATGATTTTTATCTTTATTCAACTTAAGTAGTGCTTTTTAACTGGGATATTCTGTGTCAGAGAGTAAAAGAACTGACAAAAGAAAATAACAAATGTTCCTGTACCTTTAATTTTACTCAGAGGTTTAGAATAAGAAAAACAAATCATTATTTTCAAGTTCACTCTTTTCTGCTTATAGGAACAATTTAGTGGAAAAGTTTCAAAAGCACCCGTAATATAAAGAAGAAAATAACTTTTCCTACACTTAATAACAAAGTGTTTGGAACGAACCAAAAGCAAGAGGAATAGGTGAGGTGATTATTCCTTTGGCCCTTCAGGGAGTGTCCTCAGCTTGTGTTCTTGCCAGAAGCAATATCTAGCTATTTATGTTAAATGAATCAGCTGCTAGAGGTGAAGGCAAGCAGGCCTGAGGAAGACCTCTCTATACTATCTATCAAGAAGGATGAAGACAAAAATAGAAAAGTGGAAATGATCCAAAAAGAAAACTGGAAAATAATGATTTTTAGGAGTCAGAGGGGAATCAAAACCATATCCAAATAACACTGGGCAAATAAATATGGCCTAGAGGAGAAAGAAAAGTAACTCAGCATTACTAAAATTCAAATTAAGTGCATGCCACTTCTCAGAGTAATGCATCAGAAGTCATGGATGGCAAATCAAAATATCTGCAGGAACTCATTATTTTCCTATTTGGTTAGTCCACATTTTAAAAGATGATTATATGCATTTTTATTAAGGTGTAAGGAAACATTATTTCTTTCATTATTATCTGAATGTAATGTAGTACAGATTTTTTAGGGGATAATAGCAATTAAAGGTGAAAATGTGTAGTCATTGACCAAGTATCCCACTTACAGGGATCTATCCTTGAGAAATAATTAAACATGAGCACAAAGATATATTCACAAGAATGTTCTTTACAGCACTGTTTGTGACTAAAGTACTGAACACTGATAATCTCTTATAAGACCAGCAGCAGGACATGGTTGGCCATGCATGGGGCTCATGCTTGTAATTCCAGCACTTTGAGAGGCTGAGGCAGGAGAATTAGTTGAGCCCAGGAGGACAAGACCAACCTGGGCAACATAGCAAAACCTAGTCTCTACAAAAATAAATAAGTAAATAAATAAATAAACAAAATTAGCTGGGCATGGTGGTGTTCAGCTACTTGGTAGGCTGAGGAAGAAGGATCGCCTGATCCCAGAAGGTTGAGGGTACAGGGAGCCATGATCGTGCCATTGCACTCCAGCCTGGCCAACAGAGACTTCAACTCAAAAAAAAAGAAAAAAGAAAAGGGCATGGTTTAATATAATATGGTACTTTGCACTTTGTTGTAGTTAAGAATAACTGATGGACCAACAGAATATATATTATGAGCCAGGCTCGGTGGCTCAGCCTGTAATCCCGTGCCTTTGGGAGGCTGAGGTGAGTGGATTGCCTGAGCCCGCGGGTTCGAGACCCGCCTGGGCAGCGAGACATCTCTACAATAAATAAAAAAAAAATCAGCTGGGCGTGGTAGCACATGCCTATAATTCCGGCTACTCGGAAGGCTGAAGCGGAAGGATCGCCGGAGCCCAGCAGGTCGAGGCTGCAGTGGCCGGGAGCGGCCACTGCACTCCAGTCTGGGCGACAAAGTGAGACTCCAACTCAAAAAAAAATAAAAAATAAAAGAATATATATTATGCTCCCAATTATATGTAAAAATACCTGAACTCAATATATGTGTATGAATTTATGTATATAGAAAAATATTTAGCCGGGTTCAGTGGCTCAGTCTGTAATCCCGCACCTTTGGGAGGCTGAGGTGAGTGGATTGCCTGAGCCTGCGGGTTCGAGACCCGCCTGGGCAGCAAGACCTCATCTCTACAATAAATCAAAA
>NW_007233023.1:229960-233131 GCF_000164805.1 Carlito syrichta
CCGGGTCGAGGCTGCGGTGGCCGGGAGCGGCCACTGCACTCCAGTCTGGGCGACAGAGTGAGACTCCAACTCAAAAAAAAAAAAGAAAGAAAAAAATTTAAATAATTTTCCAGGTAGGGAACTACAATGTAGGAAAGATATTGAATATATATATATGTATATAAATGCACATATATACTCTTTAATTCACCATAACTATATTATCTTATATTTTAAATTTTTATAAATTTGAAAATTAAATTATGTATTATATAAATGCATAGATATATAAACACGATCTATATGAATAAAGGTGAACATTTTGTTTGTTTGTTTGTTTGTTTTGTCTTGTTTTGAGTTGGAGTCTCACTCGGTCGCCCAGACTGGAGTGCAGTGGCCGCTCCCGGCCACCGCAGCCTCGACCTGCTGGGCTCCGGCGATCCTTCCGCCTCAGCCTTCCGAGTAGCCGGAATTACAGGCATGCGCTACCACGCCCGGCTGATTTTTGATTTATTGTAGAGACAGAGTTTCGCCATGTTGTCCAGGCTGGTCTCAAACCCCCATGCTCAGGCAATCCTCTTTCCTCTGCTTCCTAAAGTGCTGGGATTACAGGCTGAGCCACCGAGCCCGGCTAAGGTGAACATTTTGTAAAGAAAGCAATATCCTTCTCCAACTGGTAGGAGCCAGAGAATGGAAAATTCCCACAGAGGAGATTTGGGAAACTTCCAGAAGGCCTATGAAAGCTTGGAGAGAAAACTGAAAGACCTGTAGTCTTTCAGGATGGAGTATTGAGATTTTCAAGGAAAAAGTAGTATGTGGGAAGTAAGCAGCTAGAGAGATAAGGAGGGAAGAAGAAAAAGAGTGAAAGAGCTACACTGGAGATAGAGCTAGATCAATAGACATAGTACATAATCAAAGAATGATATTTGGATTTCTGAACCATGAGTATGGTGAGTCAAGATTTTCACACAATTAGTGAGATATTGACTCATACATTATTTGACTTCTTCAAGAGAAATTTGTATTAAATAGAATGGGTTGGGAGGTAAAAAAAAAAAAAAAAAAAGCCCAGAAAAAATTAGACAATTTTTACTCTAAAGCATTAGTTTTTCCTCCACTTCAAAAAGGTATTTCAAAATTACTGACATCCTTTTCACATTCTTGGGTTAACATCTAAAAGCTCAAATATAAGTATAAATGGCTGCAAAAGAAATAACTTCTTGTGTATTTTAAATAATATCTTAAAATAAAATTGTTCTAACACAATGCGAGTTAAATCTTCTAAAGATAATAGTAATTTTTGATGAACAAATTATTTTTTGCAGTCAGAATTTTACATCATTACTTTTTACCTCTGAACTTCTTCACTTTTCACTTTTCGATTTTCACTTTTCAGTCCCCAAAGCATTTGATTCTAATGCAATATATTATTATACTTAAAAGTATGTTATTGATCAATCTATCATACTGTCTTCAATAAAATTGGTAAATTTAATTTTTAATTTTAAGAATTTTATGGAACTATTAAGTATGGCAAACTTCTGGATTGGGTTATTAAAATTACTAAGCAATCAAAATATAAATATATTTATATTCATATAATTATAAAAGCAAAATCTTATTAGGAAATTGTCTCTTACTGAAATGGCAGTGCTCTTTTGCTCAATTCATTTCTATTGCCATAGATTATTTTTTTTCTATTTAATGAGGGGCTAGTGGAAGTTAGCCAAAAGAAGAACTTTATTAGGCCACCATTAGGAGCTGTACACAAATGGTATTGTTAATACATCATTTACAATAGAATCCACAATGCATTTCTACTAATTACCCAACTCTGATACAACTAATTTATCCCCAGGCAAGGATTTGTGTGCTTCAGTTTGAAGATGACAGTTATGAAGTATGTCAGGATGACATAAAATGACAGTGAAGGTCCCATAGACCACAAAAGAAAGTCACCAGAAAGTGGATCAGTAACATCATAGTCTCCCATATGTATATACATATATATAAATTAATAATAGATATTAAAAATGTGTTTTAAATATATATATTATAAAAATAGAGCCTCATACTAAATACCATGACTTAGTAAATGAAATGAGATGATGGAAAACCATGATTATGCCAAGTGAACAAAGATATTTAAGGGAAGGCAGGGTAACACTATGTCATACAACCTTATACACTTGGTCAGTGTGTTTATTAAAAATACAGAGGCCCCACCAGCAGTGTAGACGTGTTCCTTTTTCTCCACATCCTCGCCAGAATCTATTGTTGTTTATTTTATTAATGACGGCCATTCTTACTAGGGTTAGGTGATATATCAATGTGATTTTGATTTGCATTTCTCTGATGATTAGTGAGGCTGAGCCCTTTTTCATGTGTCCGTTGGCTGCCCATATATCTTCTTTTGAGAAGTGTCTATTTATGTCTTTTGCCCACTTTTTAATGGGGCTGTTTGTTTCTTTCCTTTCAGCACATTTGAGTTCCTTGTAGATCCTGGATGTTAGGGCTTTGTCAGACATGCAGTTGGCTGTCTCACAAGTCTTTTGATGGCTTCTTTTGCTCTGCAGAAGCTTTTCATTTTGATGAGGTCCCACTTGTCAATCTTGTCACTTATGGCATGGGCTTTTGAGGTTTTGATCAGAAATTGGTTGCCTATTCCAGTGTCCTTAAGGGTATCTCCTGCATTTTCTAAGATTCTTATAGTGAGGTTTTACATTTAGGTCTTGGAGTTTATTTTTACGTATGATGATAGGTAGGGGTCCTGTTTCATTCTTCGGCACGTGGTCAGCCAGTTTTCCCAGCATCATTTACTGAGTAGATTTTCCTCTCCCCAGTGGTGGTTGTTGGCAGCTTTGTCAAGGATGAGTTGGTTGAGAAATTAAGGTTTTGCTTCTGGAATCTCTACCCTGCTCCATTGGTCTCTATCCCCGTTCTTGTACCAATACCAGGTTGCTTTGATTATTGTAGCCTTATAATATTGCTTAAAGTCTGGAAGTGTGATACCTCCCGCTTTGTTTCTTTTGCTAAGAATTGTTTGGGCTATTCATGGTTGTTTATGTTTCCTTATGAATTTCTGCATTGTTTCCAGGTCTGAGAAGAATGATGTAGGTAATTTTTTTTTAATTGATATTTTTTATTTTGATATTGTGGGGTACAGTTAAGGGTTAGGTATACAAGATATGC
>NW_007233023.1:233482-234610 GCF_000164805.1 Carlito syrichta
TTTTTAATCCAGTCCTCTTTTGATGGGCAGCATGGTTGTTTCCAGGTTCTTGCTATTGTGAACAATGCTGCGATAAACATACGTGTGCAGGTATCTTTTTTATAGAGTGATTTGTGTTCTTCAGGGTATATTCCCAGTAGGGAGATTGCAGGGTCATATGGAAGGTCAATTTTTAGAGCTTTTAGGAATCGCCACACTGCTTTCCACAGAGGTTGCACTAGCTTACACTCCCACCAGCAGTGTAGAAGTGTTCCCTTTTCACCACACCCTCTCCAGCAGCTGTTATTTTTTGAGTTGTTGATAATTGCCATTCTGACTGGAGTTAGGCGGTATCTCAGTGTGGTTTTGATTTGCATCTCCCTGATGATTAGTGAGGTTGAGCATTTCTTCATGTGTTTGTTGGCTTCTCGAATGTCTTCTTTTGTGAAGTGTCTGTTCATATCTTTTGCCCATTTTATAATGGAGTTGTTTGTTTTCTTCTTTTCAGTACGTTTCAGTTCCTTGTAGATCCAGGATGTTAAGCCTTTGTCAGACCTAGAGTTGGCAAAGACTTTTTCCCAGTCTGTAGGCTGTCTTCCTGTTCTCTTGATGGTTTCTTTGACTTTGCAGAAACTTGTCAGTTTAATGAGGTCCCACTTGTCTATCTTATCCCTTATGGCCTGTGGGTTTCGAATTTTGTTCAGGAATTGGATGCCAGTTCCAATTTCCATGAGGGTATGTCCTTCATTTTCTAAGGTTCTTATAGTTTGAGGTTTTATATTTAGGTCCCTGAACCATTTGGAGTTAATTTTTTTGTATGGGGATAGATAGGGGTCCTGTTTCAATCTTCTGCATGTGGTCAGTTTCCATGAGGGTATGTCCTTCATTTCTGAGGTTCTTATGGTTTGAGGTTTTATGTTTAGGTCCCTGATCCATTTGGAGTTAATTTTTGTGTATGGGGATAGATAGGGGTCCTGTTTCAATCTTCTGCATGTGGTCAGCCAGAGACCCTAAATAGACCAATAACAATCAAGGAAATTGACTATGTAATAAGAAAACTACCTACAAAAAAAAGCCCCGGACCAGATGGCTTTCCAGCAGAATTCTACAAGACATTTAAGGAGAAAACTGATTCCAATCCTACTGAAG
>NW_007233023.1:234634-245592 GCF_000164805.1 Carlito syrichta
CTCCCCAAATCATTTTATGAAGCTAACATCACATTGATACCCAAGCCAGGTAAAGATCCAACAAAAAAAGAGAACTACAGGCCAATATCTTTGATGAACATAGACACTAAAATTCTCAACAAGATCCTAGCAACAACTCATCTCAAAAATCATCCATTATGACCAAGTAGGCTTTATTCCTGGGACACAAGGCTGGTTGAACATTGAAAAACAATAAATGTAATTAAATACATCAACAGATGTCAAAACAAAAACCACATGATTATATCATTAGATGCAGAAAAAGCTTTTGATAAAATCCAGCACTCCTTCTTGATAAAAACCCTCAAACATCTAGGCATACAGGGAACATACCTCAAAGTAGTAAAAGCCATCTATGAGAAACCCACAGCCAGCATACTCCTAAACGGACAAAATTGGAACCATTTCCCCTGAAAACTGGAACAAGACAAGGATGCCCACTCTCACCCCTCCTGTTCAATATAGTATTGGAAGTCCTGGCTAGAGTGATCAGAGAAGACAAGGCAATCAGGGGTATCCAAATAGGAAAAGAGGAAGTCAAATTATCTCTCTTTGCAGATGACATGATCGTATACCTGGAAAACCCAAGAGATTCTGTCAAAAACCTCCTTACACTGATAAAGGCCTTCGGCAAAGTCTCAGGATATAAAATAAATGTGCAAAAGACAATCACATTTCTTTACACCGATAATAAACAAACAGAAACCTAAATAAGAAGCACAATTCCATTCACAATAGCCACAAAAAAATGAAATACCTTGGCATCTTCCTAACCAGAGACGTGAAAGACCTTTAAAATGAAAACTACAAAACACTGCTCAAATAAATCAAAGATGACACAAACAAGTGGAAAAATATCCCATGCTCATGGATTGGAAGAATCAACATTGTGAAAATGTCCATCTTACCTAAAGCAATCTACAGATTCAATGCAATATCTATCAAATTACCAGCAACATTCTTCTCAGACCTAGAAAAAACAACACAGGAATTCATATGGAAACACAAACAACCAAGAATAGTCAAAACAATCCTCAGCAAAAAAAACAAAGCAGGTGGTATCACATTACCAGACTTCAGATTTTACTATAAAGCTACAATCATCAAAACAGCTTGTTATTGGTATAGGAACAGGCATATAGACCAATGGAATAGAATTGATATTCCAGAGGCAATATCTCAATTTCTCAACCAACTCATCTTTGACAAAGCCTCCACCACCTACCGCTGGGGAGAGGAGAACCTATTCAGTAGATGTAGGTAATTTAACAGGTATTATGTTGAATCTGTAGATTGCCTTTAATAGAATGGGCATCTTAACAATGTTGATTCTTCTAATCCATGAGCATGGAATATTTTTCCATTTATTTGTGTCATCTTTGACTTCTTTGAGTAGTGTTTTGTAGTTTTGTTGTAAAGATCTTTCGTGTAGCTGGTTAGGAAAATGCCAAGGTATTTCTTTTTTGTGTGTGTGGCTATTGTGAATGGGATTGTGCTTTTTATTTAGTTCTCTGTCTGCTTGTTGTTGGTGTATTAGAATGCGACTGTCTTTTGCACATTTACTTTGTATCCTGAAACTTTGCCAAAACAGGGTAAGGAGGTTTTTTAGAGATTCTCTTGGATTTTCAAGGTACAGTATCATATCATCAGCAAAGAAGAATAATTTGACTTCTTATTTTCCTATTTGGATACCCCTGATTTCTTTCTCTTCTCTGATTGCTCTAGTTAGGACTTCCATCACTATATTGAACAGGAGGGGTGAGAGTGGGCAGCCTTGTCTTGTTCCGGTTTCAGGGGAAATGCTTCCAATTTCTGTCTATTTAGCAATATGTTGGCTGTGGGTTTATTATACATGGTGCTTACTATTCTGAGGTATGTTTCCTCTGTGCCTAGGTGCTCAAGGGTTTTTATCTAGAAGAGATGCTGGATTTTATCAAAAGCTTTTTCTGAATCTAATGATATAATCATATAGTTGTGGTTTTTATATCTGTGAATATATTTAATTACATTTGTGGCCTTGCAGATGTTGAACCAGCCCTGCACCCAGGGGATGAAGCCTACTTGGTCATGGTGAATGATTTTTGAGATGTGTTATTAAATCTGATTTGGTAGAATCTTGTTGAGGACTTTTGCATCTATGTTCATCAGAGATATTGGCCTGTAATTCTCTTTTCTTAGTTGGATCTTACCTGGTTTGGATATCAGTGTTATGTTAGCTTCATAAAATGATTTGGGGAGGGTTCCATCTTTCTTGATTGCCTGAACCACTTTCAGTAGGATTGGTATTAGCTCCTCTTTGTATGTTTTGTAGAATTCCACTGGTCCAGGGCTTTATTTTATTTATTTTATTTTATTTTATTTTATTTTTGATAGGTAGTTTTCTTATGACCGAGTCAATTTCCAGGGTTGTTATTGGTCTATTTAGGGTCTCAATTTCTTCTTTTTTCAGCCCTGGGAGATTGTATGATATCAGAAAGTCCTCCATTTCATTTAGGTCATCAAGTTTGTTTCCATATTGGTGTGCATAGTAATCACTAATAATCATTTGTATTTCTTTGGGGTCAGTTGTGACTTGAACTTTTGTGTTTCTGATTGTGTTTACTTAGGCTTTTTCTCTCTTTTTCTTGGTCATTCTGGCTAGGGGTCCATGAATCTTGTTTATCCTTTCAAAGAACCAGCTTTTTGTGTTGTTGATTTTTTCTATGATATTTTTGTCTTCTATGTCCTAAATTTGGGCTTTTATTTGGTGATCTGGATTCTTCAGCTGAAGTTAGGGTTTTGGTGGTCTTGCCTTTCCAGCTCCCTTAGGTGATTTGTTAGTCTGTTAACTTGTTTATTTCTATTTTCTTAATGTGTGTTCATCGAGATATATATTCCCCTCTCAGTACTGTTTTCATGGCATCTCAGAGGTTTTGGTGAGATGTTTCTTCATTTTCATTTGTTTCCAGAATCTCTTCATTTCTGTTTTGATTTCTGTGTTGACCCAGGAGTTGTTCATCATCATGCTATTTAGTGTCCATGTCTTTGTGGGTTTTGGGTGAATTTTGTTGGTGGTGATATTTATTTTTATTCCACTGTGGTCTTAGAAGGTGCATGGCAGTATTTTAGACTTGTGAAACTTGTTTATTCTTGATTTATGACTGAGGATGTAGTCGATCTTAGAGTACCTTCTATGTGGTGATGAGTAGAATGTATATTCTGTGGTTGTTGGGTAGAGTGTTCCGTAGGTATCTACTAAGTCCATATGGTCAAGTGTCAAATTGAGGTTCTGGATCTCTTTGTGGATTTTTTGCCTTGATAATCTATTTATTGTTGTTAGTGGGATAGTTAGGTCTCCAGTTATGATAGTGTAGAATCATTATCTTTTTTTAGTTTACTTAGTAGCTGCTTTATTAAAGCTGGTGCTCCTGTATAGGGCTAAACATATTTTTTACAGTAATTCCAGGTTTAAGCTCTATCATATTTGAGAACAATTTAGCACATGGAAAAAAGAACTCAATAATTTCAAAGAAAAAGAAATAGTCATGAAGTCTTTAAAAGGGACAGCAGATTAAGATGGTTGAGAAACACTTAAAACAAATCTGATGATACAAATGTAAAATATTCCAATAAAAGCAAAAGGGGGAATTCTCTCAAGCGGTGCTATTCAATAGAAATATAATGTGAGCCGCATATGGAATTTTAAATTTTCTTGTAGTCACATTTTTAAAAAGTTAAATGAGTAAATGCAATTTATTTTAATAGTATAACTATTAAACCAATATTTCCAAAATATTATCATTCCAACATGTAATAAACAGAAAAATTATTTTAAAAATATTTTTTCTTATTTTTAAAATGTAAATCCTCAAAATATGTTATATATTTTGTACTTTATAACACTTTTCAATTTAGAATAGCCACATTTTGAGTGTTCAATAATCATATGTGACTAGACAGCACAGGCTTAAAGAAAAGAGATGACAATAGAGGGAACTCTCTGAAGTTCAGATTTAAAAAAAAAGAAACTTGTACAAAATATATTTTAAAAGATAGAAAAAAGAATACTGTACTTTAAGATACTTTTTTGGCAGCAAGTAAAAGCCTCAAACCCCAAACCTCAAACAAACTTAAAGGGGAAAGTAAGTATCATTCATTGCAGGAAGTCCTGAAATAGGGCAGACTCAATTATGTCATCAAAGACCAGATTCTTTTCATGTTTTTCTTCTACCATCTGTGTGTTGCCTTTATCCCAAGGCTGGTATCAAAACGGCAGCAGAAGTCCCAGATGTCACATCTTGCTATAACAACATTCAGAAGTAGAAGAAAGAGGGCAACTCCTCTTGTGTGTCTCTCTTAGTAGTGAGAAAACTTTGTTGAGATGCTCCCTTTCATATCTCATTAACCAGAATTGAATTAAACGCTGTTCCTTAGCCAATCATCATCAAGAAATGGATATGAGCATTTCAGTTTGGGGTAAGAAGAGACAGGCCCTTTCCAATCTGTCTCTCTAATTGAATGTAGTAATAAAATTATGACAAAACACTTAGGACAAAATGCAAGCATCTATTTTAGAACACTTAAAAGTAAATTGCAGTAAGCAGGTTGGGAAAGATCAGGATTCAAATCACCCCTTACCAGCAGTGAATTTTCCTTTTTTTTTTTTCTCTCTAGTATCCCATAGCCTGAACTCAAGGCAGCCCCCAAATCAGATATGGACATCAGTGTGGATAAAGAGATCTCAAGAAAATGCCCTCTAGTTCCAGTTCAAGGAGCAGGAAAGTCTACTGGCAGCAACAGTCATGGCAGCAGAACTCCACAGGCTCCAAAACTAAGGAAGAGGAACATTCCTCTCTGAGCAGAGGAGCTATAGTCCCAAGGGGTGCAAGAATTCTCACTGATATATTTTCTTTCTGTGTCATCCTAGTGCTTGACTCTGCAGTTGGAAGCATGGCAGAACGGGGTAAATAAAGCCCCAGCTTTCCAGCCAGAGGACTGTAAAAGGGCACCACAGGGAATGGGAAAGTACTGAGGAGATGGTAGAGAGGAAGAAACTGAAGAAAACAACTTTGATAACTGAAGTAAAGTCTTCATGACCCAAGATTAAGCAAAGAGGTCTTAGATGTGACACCGTAGGGATAATCCATAAAAGAAAAAAAAAATGATAAACTAGACTCTATCGAAAAAAGTTTAAATGCTGTATGAAAAAACTGTTAAATAATGAAAAGACAAGCAATAGACTGGGAGAAAGTATTTTTAAATTATATATCTGACAAAGAATTTGTATCCAGAATATATTAAGAACTATCATAAATCAATAGTAAAATAACTCAAATAAAAATGGGCAAAACACTTAAACTTCATCAAAGAGGAAATATGTAAGGCAAGTAAATGTATGAAATATTTTCAGCATCATCAGCCTTCAGGATAATGCAAATTAAAACTGTAACAAAAGACTAGTACACACATATAAGAATGGCTAAATTTACAAAAGAGAATGGCCATACCATGAGCAGGTGAAGATGCTGAGCAACAAGTACACGCATAAATTGCTGATGGCAATGAAAACTGATTCAGCCATTCTGGAAGACTATCTGGCAGTTTCTTATAAAGTTAAATATACACTTACCATATTACCATCAATCCTAGTCCTAAGTACTTACTCCAGAAAAATGTTCACACAAAATCTCGCACACAAGTGCTTATTGCAGCTTTATTTGTGATCCCCAATATTACATACAACCCAGATATTTTTCAACCGGTAAGTGAATAAATAAAATGGATAAGCTAACTGTAGTACATATATATAATAAAATACTACCCAGAATGATAACAATTTTTTAAAATTTTATTTTAAAGATGTGGGGTACAATTCAGGGTTAGGTACATAAGTGGTCACTGTATAGGTGAAGTTTTACACAACACAACTGGATAATTTTCAAAGACATTATGCTTAGAGAAAGAAAAAACAATCTCCAAAGGTTACATACTGTATGATTCCATTTTAAGACACCCTCAAAAAGATAAAACAATAATAACAGGAACTAGATCAATCATTGCCAGGGTTTAGGGGTAAGGTGGAGTGTGTGACTAAAAGGAATAACACAATGAAGGTCTTTGGGGTAATGGAACTGTTCTGTATCCTGTCTGTAATGATGGTAACATGAATCTATACATGTGTTAAAATGTGTGGTGCTGCATATTAAAAAATGTTAACTGTGTGTTAATTTTTAAGTGGAATTGATTAGACGTATGGGGATACTGTGCAGGGTGGGGACTGGGATAATTAAGTCAAATCAGAGTCCTTCAAGGAAGAAGGAAGGAGAAATGGGTGTCCAATACACAACCAGCAGTGATCAATATAATCACCAAATAAAAGACAAATGAAGGTAAGTGAGGGGCTTAGAGCTGTTAGAAATTGTGACAATGGCTAAATTTCTAGATTGAATTGAACTTGTGAAAAATAATGCTCAGATAAATCAGTTTTTTAAAAAAAAACTATTTGGAGAATAAAACAAAGAAGCAAAAGCCCCCTGCTAAGGGCAGATGGTATAAAGTTAACAGATGACAGAGAGAACATGGAACTATCTAATTGTTGTTATGCCTTCATTTTATCTTTTAAGATGACCTTATATAAGTGAAAATGATGAGTTATAAAAACAGAATGTAAAACATAAAGCCATTTGATTTAAATATATTATATATATATATATACACACACACACATATATATATGCAGACATATATAATATGAGAAGGGCATACCCTGAAATGTTAGCAGTTTTTATTTTTGGTATAGGATTTTAATCTTGCTGTGCATATGTATTTTCTAAATATTCTGCAACTCACACATATTACTTTTAAAATAAAACAGAATAAGTAATTTAAAATGAAAAAAGGTGAAAGGAATTTTAACAGAAGCTCTAAATCAGGGGTTTTAAAAGAATGCATAGGTTTTATAAAAGAGTTAACAATTAAATATCACTGCAAGAACTTTTGGAGAACAGGAGATATGCAAAAGTAGTTTCAATCTTCAAAAAGGAGACAAGTCAGATTCTGAAAACTATAACAAAATTCTATGCCTAATTATTGAAAGAACAGATTTGGAGAATTTAGAAAAGAAGCACCACTAGGATTCCACCTTAGGCTCACTAAAAATAAGTCATGACAGACAAACTTCATTTTCTTATCTCAACAAAGTTCCTACAAGTAACCATTGCTGTGTCCTTAGACTTGACCTATTCAACACTTTTTTCTCCCTTTATTCAGGGCAACTATTCTGGTTATTTCAGACTTCTCATATGATAGGCATTCTCATGTCTATCAACATGTAAAACAGATCTTAAACATTCTCATGTCTATCAGCATTTCTTAAAACATCCAATAGTTCATCCCTCTTTTCTTCTAAAACCTGCTTTATCCAGTACCTTAAACATCAGAGGATAGTTGCTACTGCAGTCTTCCAGAGGTTGGTTTTACCTTTAAAATGTATCGAGGATCTGACTGACCACTTATCACTTCTGCTGCTGCTAACACCCACACCCATTTCACCAGCTTTTCTCACTTGGCTTATTACAATGGTTTCTAAAAGATGTTCCTACTTCTATTCTAAGCCACCTACATTCCATTGCCCTTTTAAAACACAAGTCAGCCGGGCCCAGTGGCTCACGCCTATAATCCCAGCACTTTTGGAGGCCAAGGTGAGAGAATTGCCTGAGCCCATGGGTTCAAGACCTGCCTAGGCAACTTGGCAAGACCTCATCTCTACAATACATCAAAAAATTAGCTGGGCATGGTGGCACATACCTGTAGTTCCAGCTACTTGGAAGGCTGAGGCAGAAGGACCGCCTGAGCCCAGCAGGTTGATGTGGCGGTGGCCAGGATCATGCCCCTGCACTCCAGCCTGGGTGACAGCGTGAGACTCCAACTCAAAAAAACAAAAAAACAAAAAAAAAAACACAAGTCAAATCATATCACACCCCTCTGATAAAACGCTCTGATGATTTTCTGTTTTATTTAATGCCAATGTCTTCACCAGCCTTCACGACCCCAATGAAATGCCTGACCTTCCTCTCTTCCCTCTGCCTCCTCTTTTTACCCATTGGTTCTGACTGCAGTGGTCTTGCTGGACTTTGTACAACCCAAACACTCTTGCCTCAAAACCTTTGCACTACCTCTTTTATCTGCCTGGAAGTCTCTCTTTCAGATCTTACATAGCTAGGGTGACCACATATCCTGGTTTGCCTGAGAGAGTCCCCATTCATGACTGCTATCTCAGTAAAACAAGCACAATCTCCAAATAGTCCGATTTGAATGATAAATTATATGGTAACCATACTCATGGCTCACTGCCTCATCTCTTTCAAGTCTGTTTAAACTCACCTACTCACAGAGGACCCTCTATTTATCTGATTTAAAACCCCTATCCCAGAACTCTATCTTTCGTCCATGTTTTGTGTTCTTTTCTCCATGGCCCTTTCACTTCCTGATATACTCTATTACTTTCTTATTTATTATGTTTTATTTTCTGTATTTTGCCACTATGGTATAAGCTCCATGAAGACAGACATCATGCCTATTTTATTTTCAATGTTGTATTTTCTAAGCTGATACCTAGTATATAGCTGTTCTCAATAAATATTAATGAATGAATGCACAAATGAGTGCCTAGAAACTTGTTTTCTCACCACTTATCAAAATGAAGTAAAATAAAAATTTGTTTTCGGGGACTTTGAGGATAAATAAATATTCTATAACATATTCCTTAAAGCCATATAATTCAAAATGCCTTATTAACTAATTAATATTCATCAACCTAGTCTTTAAAATGTCAGAGTTTTAATTTAAATATTTTCCTGATTCAAGTAAACATTTTAATAAACACACATAATTATATTAAGTATAAAGTTATGCCAGGATTCCTTTGGTAGAAAGTGATAAAAATTCAATGTAAACATGCTGAATCAAAAAAAAGGAGAGGTAGAGAATGGAAGTTAATTGGAAGGAGACTGTGGAGTCTCAGAACTGAAGAAAACACCAAAGGACCAAGTCTTTGTACAGCAACTTCTAGAATTTTAGAACCTAGACACAGAATTCATACATAAACAAGATTCTTTCTTGTATCTTCTCTGCTTCTTGCTCTATTTGGGCCTCATTCTCTCCTACTGCAGACTTATTGTGGAAGGACTTTTTCTCTCAATTCCTGGCTTTAGGATAAAATTTAAAGTCCTGGGGAATAACTGACTCTGATTGGCCCCAGCTTGAATCACAGCTACCATGAAAAAGAAAGTAAAATACTATAATTTGCTCAGTTTGGGTGAGGGACTTCACTGCCCCCTAGAGCAGTCACTTTGATCAGAAATGCAGATTCTTGTCACAAAAATGGCAACAACCCTTCCCACAGCAATGGGAGAGAAGGAGGAGAGGTACTCTTTGAAAGAAATTGAGTCCTTTTTTCAAAAGAAATGAGTGGTACTGAGAAAGCAAAAAAGAGTTCATTTCAGTGCCTTCTTATATTTAAATGCCACACCATGCTATAGCCTATTCTAGAGATTAATAAACTCTAATACATTGTTTGCTCCTAAATGTGTATGATCTTTTCCCTACATGTTGAGTCTGTGATTCAGCACTTTGATAAGCTTTTTTGCAATTTTACTACCCAGTAGCCAATTTACTTTGCTTTAATAAAACATGTTACCAAAATATTGTACATCCTTTAGCCATAGAAATTCTCTTTCTCTTTTTCAATATGTTAAATAATGACATATATTTTCAATTTATCAATGGTGAATGTTAGGATGTGACAGCTGTATTTGTTTTTCACGATGTAAAGTGAATGATAATATCTCACAAGCTGATTTATTTCCTTCTTTACTATCCACAATGATCTCACTATGCTATTTCAGCTTAAAAATATGGATATTGATACACCAGCTGCTTTAACACTAGAGAATAACTCTTTCCCATGGACCAACAATTTTACTTAAAAGAAGAGAGAGACAGAAAATAAAGAAACCAAGCCAGGCTCGGTGGCTCAACCTGTAATCCCGTGCCTTTGGGAGGCTGAGGTGAGTGGATTGCCGAGCCCGCGGGTTTGAGACCCACCTGGGCAGTGAGACCTCATCTCTACAATAAATAAAACAAAAATCAGCCAGACGTGGTAGCGCATGCCTGTAATTCCAGCTACTCGGAAGGCTGAGGCGAAGGATCGCCGGAGCCCAGCAGGTCAAGGCTGCGGTGGCCAGGAGCAGCCACTGCACTCCAGTCTGGGCAACAGAGTGAGACTCTAACTCAAAAAAATAAAAAAATAAAAACAATAAAGAAACTTTTCTCAGGGCCATCTAAACTGAATAAACAAACAATCCCAATATCCATATAAGTTTTGACAGTATTTCAAGAAGATTTCTTTTGTTAAGGTACAAGATACACAAATTCCAATGAAAATAACAAATCAATTAAAACATGCATTCTTACAATTAGAATTTTCATTGCTATTTCCATGTTATTGACAGAAAGCATTGTATCATCTACATTCCCAATTAAATTGCTGTATAACTTGCACATAGCAAATACAATAAATTGAACTAAAATGTTGTAGATAGTATGTAGAAGAGTGTTTTTTGCATTTTGTTTTGTTTTATGGGTTTTTTCACTTAAAAAGAACCTAACAGATTTTATGTCCATTTAGAAAATCATGCACGCAAAGCCTGAAGCAATGATTTATGCTATGACATAATGTGGTTTTGACAAAAAAAGTACTTGTCAAAAATGCAAGACACAAGAGTAACTATTCTAAGTGTTTTAAGGGGATCAAGGAATACCAGGCTTTCATCAATCAGTAATATATCTGACATAAATAATGATTGAAAACTGATAGCCGGGCTCGGTGGCTCAGCCTGTAATCCCGCACTTTGGGAGGCTGAGGTGAGTGGATTGCCTGAGCTCGCGGGTTCGAGACC